>NC_042620.1:106376675-106659321 GCF_901001135.1 Rhinatrema bivittatum
AGAAAAGTTTCCTTCTCGTTTGGGTCTTTTTAGCAAAGTTAGATTAAGAGGCATCTATCAAAAAGCTACAACTCAGTCATCAGAGAAATGGGAGTATTAAATTTCTTAGAGAACATGATGAGAAGAGAGCAAGATTACAAGCTATTACTTGTTGTTATGAATTCGCCGCCTGCGGGGTTTCCCCCCGCGAGCAAGCTGACTCACCGCTGTTTTCTTCGCCGAGGCGGCAGGATGCTGCCCTCGGCCTTCCCACGCGGCCTGGAGGCCGCCCACCACCATCCCTGGCTCCGCGGTCGGAGCCGCGGCCTCCCACGGGGCAGGGAGTGCCCCCGACGTCATCTGGATCTTCGCGGCGTTTAGGCCGCAGCCCCGGGCTCGAGTAGCGGCAGGAGCCGCCCCCGGGGCCTCCCGCAGCGGCTGGAGCCGCTGCCGACGCCTGGCTCCGCCTCCCTGGCTTCTTCCTGCTTCTTCTGCGTCGCCGGCGTGCAGACGCTGTGCAGGCCGCTGTCCAGGGTCCTGCACAGCCCTGCTCCTGCTTGCTTAGGTGCGCGGCCGCGTCTCTTCAAGTTATTTAAAGGGCCAGACACAGGAAGTGTCTGGGCCCCACCTTAATGACTACTTCCTGGCTCAGCCCATAGTTCCAGTGCCTTGCATCGTGTTCCAGTCTTCGCTCTGGAGGCTCCGGCCTGCCAGAGATTTTGTAAGGTCTTCTCATCTTCAAGGAGCTCCTTGTCTTGTTCCATGTCCACGTCTTCGCCTGAGGTCCATGTCCAGGTTTCTTCGTCTTCGTCCTGGTGTCCTGCCTTCCTGATGTTCTTGCCTTCACTCCGCCTCGTCCTCGCTCTGGAGCATTCTGGTACCGGTAGGCCGGGGGTTCCCCAGATGTAGTTCCTGGGTGGACTAGGCTGCCGTTGGACGGTTGTCCTGTGCTCCTGAGCCGTGAAGCCTGCTGTGTGTTCCTGTGCTGTCCCGCTCCCGTCGTGGTCCGCGACCAGCCTTGGGGCTGTGTAGGGCGCGTAACGGACAGGGTGGTCCGAGACTCAGTCCCGCGGGTGGCCTGAGTAGGGCGCCCTGAGAGACAGTGCCAATGTCCTTGCCTTGTGTCTTGCCTTGATGCCATGTGTCTTCGTCTGCCTTATCCAGCCACGTGTCTTGCCTCGGATGCCGTCCGCATCATCCCAGCCATGAATCCTCGTCTTGGTTGCCGTCTGCGTCAACCTCGTCAAGTGTCTTGTCTGCGATGCCGTCCGCATCGATCCTGGTGTCTTGTATCCACAGCCCCGATGTCACGTCTTCTGCCAAGTGTCTTCGTGTCATGTGATGCCGTTGCATCAACTTCAGTGTTTCCATGTCAAGGCCCATCTGCCCTCAACCTCAGGCCAGGCCTGCTGCTCCATACTGCTCGCAGCAGGTCCGAAAGGGCCCAGAATGGTCTGAGGACCATTCACCTTCCAACATCCTCGGATGTTTGGCCATGGGAGCTTGCCGGCCTGGCAGAGGGTAGAGTGTCCACCATGCGGGGCCACCGTCAACCCTTGGTTCGGCCCTGGACGGCCGGGGTTGAGCTGAGGCCCATGGGCACACTAAAACCCCGAACATAACACTTGTGAAGAGATTCAATTGGATAGATATTAGCCATCAGGAATATTATGAATGAGGAAATAAACCTAGAAAATTATTGGCATGGCAACTAAAAATGGAAAACTGCTCACAATCAGATTTTGAAAATTAAGTATATGGTTGGTGCTATTTTGTATGATAATGATCAAATAAGGCAGCAGATTTTTCAATTTTACCATGAATTATATGGCTGAAACTAATATTAGTGAAGGGACTATTGATGGGATATATGGGGGAAGTTTTCCATCCTAAGTATATCTCCAGAGCTAGCTGTGTCGTTTGAGAGGAAAGGGGAAGGAGAGGCTAAGCCATATTGATAACTTCAATGTATGGCTCAAATCCTGATGTAAGGATATATTTGGATATATATCCCTGTATATAACCCCACCCCCTCATTGTTGTTCCCACCCCTTCCCATTCTATGTTGCTCCCTGTTTGACTCCCTCCTCCAATTTATTTAGCTTTTTGTTTTATTACTGTATTTTAATTGTTCTTTGTTCTATGTAAAGGCTATGCCTATATATACCCTGGTTTTAAGTTATATGTAAACCGACACGATGTGCAAACGGTTGTCGGTATATAAAAGTGTTTAAATAAATAAATAAATAAATATTGGGGGCTGGGGCCGTGTATGGAACAGTAAAAAGCTCTTTGTCAAAGATGGCTTACATCTCTGTGGCAGGAAAAAGGATCCTAAAAGATAAATTCAAATCCTATGTCATAAGGCATTTAAACTAGATGCCGGGGGTGGCAGAAGGAAATTAGAATGTCACCCCCCAAATGCAAAGGAAAAGGGTGAAGTGGATAACAAAAGTCAGCTAAATAAATCACAAAAGGAGTACCAGAAAAGCAGTAACCTGAACGAGAAAAGCTAGAAAGCTATGAGCACAAATGCTCGTAGTTTGGGCAATGAAATCCCAGATCTGCAAGCTCTATTGGTGGAGGGGGACGTGGACATTGTTGCTGTCATGGAGACGAGGTTCACAGAATCTCATGATTGGGATACAGAAATACCGGGCTATAACTTGTTAAGGAAGGACAGAGAGGACAGAAAAGGGGGAGGAGTGGCTCTTTATGTCAAAAACAATATCCAAGCATCTGAGCTGCAAGGAAGATGGGGCAAAGAAGAAGCATTATGGGCCGTCCTAAAAAAAAAAAAAATAAAGATGATGGGGCATCCATTTTTATTGGAGTGGTTTACAGGCCTCTACATCAAATGGAAGAACTTGACAGAGATCTGGTTGAAGACATCCAAAAGATGGGAAAGAAGGGAGAAGTGGTGATTGTTGGAGATTTTAATCTGCCGGATGTAGACTGGAGAATCTCTTCTGCAGAATCTAACAGTAGTAGAGAGATAGTGGAAGCCCTGCAAGGGGCTTTGTTCAAACAAATGGTAATGGAACCCACGAGGGAGGGAGCTATACTCGATTTAATGCTCACTAACTGAGATAATGTTTCTAATGTCCGGGTGGGTGCCCACCTCAGCACCAGTGATCATCAAATGGTATGGTTTACATAGAAACATATAGAAACATAGAAATGACGGCAGAAGAAGACCGAATAGCCCATCCAGTCTGCCCAGCAAGCTACGCACTTTATCCTTTTTTTTTTTTTTAATCTTTTTCTATCACCCACCTGTTACTATTGGCTTCCAGTACCCTCCAGCCCTAATTCCCCTCCACCCCACCACCAATGTAGAGAGCAGCGCCGGATCTGCATCCAAGTGAACATCCAGCTCAATTAGGGGTAGCAACCACTGCAACAAGCAGGCCACACCCCTGCCCCATACTCTTACCCACCCCTTTTTTTTTTTTTTTTTTGGAGATGGCAGCCCTCCATCCTTCCGCTCCATGAAGGTGGAACACCAACCACTGGCATCCTGCTCCGTGAATGCCTATGTGGCTACTGCCGCTCCGTGCAGTGTTTTGTTGCCTTTTTATTCACATCCTCTAGACTTGATGGTTTCATATCACAAATAGGATACGGAGAAGTTGCACGAAGACCCGAGTTTTGCAGTTCAAAAACACAGACTTTGTTGAAATGGAGAAGTACCTGGAGGAAGAACTAGAAGGCTGGGAGAAAATGAGAGATGTGGAACAACAATGGGCCAAACTAAAATGATCAATTACCAAGGCTACTAATCTATATGTTAGAAAAGCAAGAGCAAAATGAAACCTATCTGGTTCTCAAAGGAGGTGGCTGAACAGCGTTTAAGAAATATAAAGGATTCCAAAGGGAGGATCACAAGGAAGAATATCTGTTGGAATTGAGGGAGACGAAGAAAGTAATCAAGAAAGCAAAAAGTCAAGCGGAAGAAAGGATTGCCAAAGAGGTAAAGAGAGGTGACAAAACATTTTTCAGATGCATCAGAGAAAGGAGAAAAGTCCAAAGTGGTACAGTGAAATTGAAAGGTGAAAAGGATCAATGTGTGGAGAGAGACTAAGAAATGGCAGAAATATTAAATGAATACTTCAGTTTGGTGTTCACTAAAGAGGACCGTGGAGAAGGACCATCGCTAGTTAACAAGAAACTGGAGGGAAGTGGAGTAGATGAAACTCCATTTACAGAAGAGAATGTATGGGAAGAGCTAGGAAAACTGAAAGTGGACAAACCCATGGGGCCTGATGAGGTTCATCCCAGGATACTGAGGGAGCTCAGAGATGTACTGGCGGGTCTGCTGCATGACCTGTTCAGTAGATCCCTAGAAATGGGAGTGGTGCCGAGTGATTGGAGAAGAGCGGCGGTGGTCCTGTTTCACAAGAGTTGGAGCAGAGAGGAGGCTGGAAACTACAGGCCGGTTAGCCTCACGTAGGTGGTGGGAAAAGTAATGGAGTCGCTACTGAAAGAAAGAAT
The DNA here is from genome assembly GCF_901001135.1 of Rhinatrema bivittatum. Taxonomy (NCBI): domain Eukaryota; kingdom Metazoa; phylum Chordata; class Amphibia; order Gymnophiona; family Rhinatrematidae; genus Rhinatrema; species Rhinatrema bivittatum. The sequence continues at coordinate 106,381,149 of NC_042620.1, forward strand.
AGTGAACTATCTACAGTCAGAAGTATTGCTGGGCCAGAGGCAGTATGGATTCACCAGGGGAAGATCCTGTCAAACAAATTTGATTGACTTTTTTGATTGGATGACTAGGAAATTGGATAGAGGAAGAGCGCTCAATGTCATCTACTTGGATTTTAGCAAAGCTTTTGATACGGTCCCGCACAGGAGGATTGTGAATAAAATGAGAAGCTTAGGAGTGAGTGCCAAGGTGGTGGCCTAGATTGCAGACTGGTTGACAATGTGACAGACAGAAGACAATGTGTGATGGTAAATGGAACTTACTTTGAAGAGAGAGCGGTGTTAAGTGGAGTGCCGCAAGGATCGGTGTTGGGACTGGTCCTGTTCAATATCTTTGTGAGCAACATTGCGGATGGGATAGAAGGTAAGGTTTGTCTTTTTGCGGATGATACTAAGATCTGCAACAGAGTGGACACGCCAGAAGGAGTGGAGAGAATGAGACGGGATTTAAGGAAGCTGGAAGAGTGGTCGAAGATATGGTAGCTGAGATTCAATGCCAAGAAGTGCAGAGCCATGAATATGTGGTGTGGAAATCCGAAAGAACTGTATTTGATGGGAGGTGAAGGGCTGATGTGCACGGAGCAGGAGAGAGACCTTGGGGTGATAATGTCTAACGATATGAAGTCGGCGAAACAATGTGACAAGGTGATAGCTAAAGCCAGAAGAATGCTGGGCTGCATAGAGAGAGGAATATTTAGTAAGAGAAAGGAAATAATGATCCCCCTTGTACAGGGCCTTGGTGAGGGCTCACCTGGAGTACTGTGTTCAGTTCTGGAGATTGTATCTCCAAAGGGACAGAGACAGGATGGAGGCGGTCCAGAGAAGGGTGACCAAAAAGGTGGATGGTCTTCATAAAATGACTTATGAGGAGAGATTGAAGAACCTAGAAGTAGGGGCAGGGGTGATATGACACAGACTTTCAGATACTTGAAAGGTTTTCCGTTGGGAAAAAAATCAGTAGAACTAGGGGTCACGATTTGAAACTTCAGGGAGGAAGACTCGGAACCAATGTCAGGAAGTATTTCTTCACGGAGAAGGGTGGTGGATGCCTGGAATGCCCTTCCGGAGGATGTGGTGAAGACTAAAACTGTGACGGATTTCAAAGGGGCATGGGATAAACACTGTGGATCCATAAAGGCTAGAGGATGGGAATGAAGAGAAGAGCCATGGGGGTGGCTTGCTGGAATGGTGGCTACTACCTGGTGATTACTACCCTTACTCAATAAGCCTTCACATGGTTAATGCAACTCCAACATTGCTGTCTGCTTCAACGGCAAGGGAAAATGTGGAAAAGAGGATTTGAATTCAGACAACAACCAACAAGGACTGAACTACACAGTCTGGGCAAACAAATAAGCATGGGGGCAGCTTGCTTATTGCGGCGGTTACTAGCCTAAACCAATTAAGCCTGATACTTCACTTTGAATGCATATACAGCGTTGTTCTCTGCTTCAACGGCAGGGGGAAATGTGGAAGGGGGGATTTACATTCAGACAACATCCAACAAGGCATTGATCTGTGCAGTCTGGGTAAACGGGCATGTGGGTAACTTGCTTGATGCAGCGGTTGCTGCCCTTAACCATTAAGCCTTATGATTCACCTTTGATGCGGTTCCGGCATTGCTCTCTGTGGCGGGGAGTGGCAGGAAATTTGAGTCGGACATTTACCAACAAGGGCCCTAAACTTGGTGGTCGGTGAACCAGATAAGTATGGGAAAATAAGTGTGGAAGCTTGCTGGGCAGACTGGATGGGCCGTTTGGTCTTTTTCTGCCTTCATTTCTATGTTTCTATATGATAATGGAACTTGATTTGGCCATTTTTCTCTCAAAACAAACATCTCTGGAATAGACTTAGTTTTTGGGTACTTGCCAGGTTCTTATGGCCTGGATTGGCCACTGTTGGAAACAGGATGCTGGGCTTGATGGACCCTTGGTCTGACCCAGTATGGCATTTTCTTATGTTCTTAAGTGAACAACTCCCTGCTGAAACCAGCAGGGAGTAACCCACTGAGATGGAGCACTCAGTCTTCTTGAAACAGTGGAAACTGAAGGCGATTACTCCAGGGGAGAAACTTCCCATCCTAAGGGAGCACATGGCCCAGCAATGGACAATGTTGCATGACTCAGGACTCCTCTGTCCACAGATGGGGTGATCCTGAAAAAGGGGGAAAACAGCTTGCAAGCTACTGCAAGCAAAGGGCAGTGCCTCTGTTGCGGGGGTACTCGGCACCCAATTCCCTCAGCCATGGACACGGCAAAAGGGTGAAAGCCACAATCGCCCAGCTGATGGACTGAAACTCTCCTCACAGATTAGGGTTCCTTAGGCAAGAATGGCTGATGATAGCGATCCTTGACTTTCACCGGAGTCCAGCAGATTCCAAAGTCACTCCCGAACAGGGGGGAACCTGGAGGATAACCGTGTAGCAACATTGGACAGACTCCCTCATGGATAGTCCTGCTGTGTCTTAAAGCGCCCAAGGAAGAGTGGTATTCTTGACTATTCTCGGGGCTGGTGCCAGTCACAACAATGTAATCCCTTGTCTGGGAATGGAAAACGAAGGGGTGTACCTTGAAGGGGTGCATAGTCAGGCATCAAGAGGGGAACCCAATCGAGTCTCTCCTTCCAGAGGGGAAAGGGAAGCAGCGGCATCAGGGCCTAGCAACCCCCCAAAGGAGAGCTGAGGCAATCGCCAATCGCTGAACCACTGATACAGCCAACCCACCAAAGGCAGTCAGATAGGGGAGGTCACCACTGCAGTCCCCAGAGGGGCCTCAGCTGAAGATGATCCAACAACTGCCGTTGCCGCTCCCTGGCCCTGTCCTCAGGGCTCCGGATCAGAAAAAACATATGCCTCTGCTGAGAAAGGAGAGGACACTGAACCTACTCTTGCAATGTCCACTCATCACAGAATCTGACCAGAAGTGCAGTCCTAGGCCATCCCTGTGGCTGTGGAACACAACCTGTTATGACCACCTGGAGGAAACAATCCACATACATACACACCAACACCCAGGTGATAAGAGGGCAATTGGAAGCCCTCCACTGCACAAAGCGTGCTGGTGAGTAAATGGCGACCCCTGTGCTCGATCTGTAAGAGGCCAAGAACCCCTGCCCCCCGAGGGCTGCAGGGCCATGCGGGGGCTTCAGAGAGTCATGGTGGTCGATGGCCTCATGGGCAACAAGGGCACACAATGGTGAATCCAGTGCCTGGTCGGTGGGGCTCGACATAGTCGAGGCAGTAATGAGAGGCAACAGTGGTCCAAAGGCCTCTCCAATAGCCCCACATCTTGATGGCCTCAAGGGCATTGGGGCAGCACCACAAAATGATGGCACTGAGGTCATGCTGGCACTGAGGTCATGCACCTCGATAACCTAGTGGGGGTCGACAGCATCGAGGACTTGCCACTGTTTTGATCTCGTCAGCCCCTAGGTGGCCATGCATACACCTTGATGGATCAAGGGTGTTGATGGCATCGAGGGTACAGCGGTCACCACAGCAGAGTGCACTGAGGCATCAAATGCACAGAAGGTATAGAGTGCACCGAGTTCACGTGGCAAGTGCATCAAGGGCACCGTGCCAAGGTATCAAGTGCACTAAAGGCACCATGCCATCGAGTATATCAAAGGCACTGTGGCATCGAGTGCATCAAGGGTACTGTGACATTGAGTGCACCGCATCACGGCACTGAGAGCATAGAGGCTTCGATGCCCAAACTGGTGCAGCGAGACTCCACTTCCATAGACTCCAAAGGCACTGAAGGCCACCATGACATCGTGGGTGGTCACACACCTCGATGCAACAAGGGTGACCCTGGACCTTGACAGCATCAAGCATACCATGTTACCTGAAGATGGGCCCTGTCCCCGACGCGGTCCCGACATTGATGCGTTGGATGAACGGTGCATTGGTCATAGCTGTGCACGGGCAACCGTTCATGGGCATGGCACCAAAGTGCGGCAGTAAGCTGCTAGCCCAGGCTCCGCTCACCCTCTCTCACAGGGAGATTGCATTGCCAAGGCTGGCAAGCAGGAGGGGAGGCAACTTCATCCAGGGCTCTTGCCCATGGAGACTAGTTCTTCAAGACATGGAAAGGATGAGCTCTTCTCCCCACAGGAACGGCAAAGTCCTCGATCCTTCCACTGTCTGAATCCACCGATGCTGAGCGATCTGTGAACCGCCATGGAACTCCAGTCCGGGTAGAACTCAAGTGAGTCCCCAGGCTCAGCGGCCTACACAGATCACTGACGGACTGCATAGTCCGGTCCTGTCAGCACTGTGGAAATAAAAGAAAAACAGACAGAGCAAAGAGAAGACACAAATACAAAAAGCTGCAGGAGCAGATTTTTTGGTTTTTTTTTTTTTAATAAATAGCAGACTGCACAGGGGAACATAAGAACATAAGAAATTGCCATGCTGGGTCAGACCAAGGGTCCATCAAGCCCAGCATCCTGTTTCAAACAGAGGCCAAACCAGGCCACATACCTGGCAATTACCCAAACACTAAGAAGATCCCATGCTACTGATGCAATTAATAGCAGTGGCTATTCCCTAAGTAAACTTGATTAATAGCCGTTAATGGACTTCTCCTCCAAGAACTTATCCAATCCTTTTTTAAACACAGCTATACTAACTGCACTAACCACATCCTCTGGCAACAAAATCTAAAGTTTAATTGTGCGTTGAGTAAAAAAGAACTTTCTCCGATTAGTTTTAAATGTGCCCCATGCTAACTTCATGAAGTGCCCCCCTAGTCTTTCTACTATCCGAAAGAGTAAATAACCGATTCACATCTACTCGTTCTAGACCTCTCATAATTTTAAACATCTCTATCATCTCCCCCCTCAGCCGTCTCTTCTCCAAGCTGAAAAGTCCTAACCTCTTTAATCTTTCCTCATAGGGGAGTTGTTCCATTCCCCTTATCATTTTGGTATCCCTTCTCTGTACCTTCTCCATCGCAATTATATCTTTTTTGAGATGCGGCGACCAGAATTGTATACAGTATTCAAGGTGTGCGGTCTCACCATGGAGCGATACAGAAGCATTATGACATAGGGTTAGGGTTGCTTATCAACTGGGCAACTTGTGCTTGCCCCGGCAGTCCTCTGGGCTGCCTCCTTTTGTTCTTCACTCCTTCCGACTTCCTTTTGGATTGTCGGGAGGAGGGTAGGTAAAGCTAAGGCGCCCATGGTATATCTCTGTATACCTGCAGGGAAGGATACACCATCTTTTTCTACTTATTTTTGTCATTCTCTGGCCAATACTGCCTTAGTTTTTTCTCATTCTCTAGGTTGCCCAAAGGTCCTTCCTGCTCTCCTTGCGAACCTGTTACAGGATAGATGAACCTGTTCTGACAGATGCTCTTGAGGGGGCTTCAGGCCTACCTCACTCCCTGCTTGGGAGTTTTTGGGCTATAGGTCAATTTTGGGGGTTGTCTCTCATCCCTTGAAACTCTTGACGCTGTCCTGCACGGTCAGCTACATCTGATTCTTCGGCACGCAGTGTCTGTCCCAGGCCCTGCCGTGATTTGTTGCTTGTTCTTTCAAGTGTGGCGTGGGTTTCTTCTGTCCATTCGGCCTACCAGCCATACCTGGGCACTCTTTTCCAGACCTTTGGCTGCCAGTGGTCGACAGTTTCTTCTGGAGGGCTCTTGGACCCCAGTTTGTTTTTCAGTTTTTTGGGGGGGTTTTTTAACCGAAGGAAACTGTGCGGTTTTCGTCCTAGAGTCTCTCTTGTTTGTATCTCTGGGTCCTTTCTGTATCCAGGAGGATCTAGATCCACTGTTTTTGTCAGAAACCCTGCTTGTACTGTCTTCCATGATGCGCAGTTGTTTCTGTTTGCACTTGCATCACTCCCCTTCTTCAGGAATCCCTGCTGTGCATGGGGATTTGTGTTAGTCCTTGCAAAATCCTCCTGCCTGCCCTGGGAGTTGGTTTCTCCATGTATTAGCTATATCATGGACTGAGGGATTCTGCCTAGGGAGACGGGTGATGACTACAGCTGCACATGCTCAGTAGGGCATGCTGAAAGCTCTAGAATCTTTGAGATCAAAGTTCCATGGTGGGCTCCATCTGATGATGTCACCCATATGTGAGGACTAACATCCTGCTGTCCTAGGAGAACACTTGAAACAGGTAAGCAACTCTGCTTTATCACATTATCCAGATAGCTGGCCAGTGGATCTGAAGCATTTAATTAATCACATCCTTGGTGCAGCCCAATATGAAGTGGCGATGCACTGGAAACACCCAGAGCCTCCTACAGAGTGCCTGTTGGTGCGTAGATTATGAAATATTCATTGTAATGGTAACTTTCAAACAGCCGCACTAGGTGTATATACGCAAGTATGTCTGCTCGTACGAATGGACACAGTCATTTTATAACATTAATGCATATATGCGCATTTGGTATAAAATCGGCAGTACGCGTGTATGTGTAAGCACAATTTTATATGAGCGAGCGCAAATACCGGCTCTACCGCGAAAGTGGGTGGATTTTATTATATACACGTGCCAATGCAGTTACCAGTTTACCAGTCCGTTCCCAGTTTATCCAGGTAAAGGCTTAGACTTCATGTCCTCCCTAATTAACCTACCTCCCTTTTAGCCCAACCCTTCAATCCTTGCTAATGAGCTTTGTTTTTTTTTTTTATTATACTAGTTACACGCCATCCATAGCAGAAGTAAAGATACATGGATAGGGACTTCGGCGCACGCCTGTGCGCATAAATAGTTACACATTGTTTTAATGCTAAAATCTAGGAATGCCCGCTCCCCACCCAGATCCTGCCTACGCCCCGCTCTTTTTTTTCCAAAAACATTTTTAAGCTTGTACTGGGAGATATGTTTGTTTTTAAAAATCCGTGCAGTGCGCACCAGCCCAAGAGACAGGTATATCTTCCAGCTTTGGCGTGTGCCAAGCTTTTAAAATTTACCAGTTTAGGAGTTATCTTACTGTGATCCAGAAGAATAAGGTGCTGAAGCATGTAAAAAATATGGGAACTGTTCCTGAAATGGTATCAACATTATTGACTCTTTCCAACTGTTTCAGAGACTAGCTACTTTAGCACTTGAATATATTTGTGTCTCCCAGGGGATGAAGGGGTTTAATGGAAAATATGTCATGGCCGAATGTATATTAGGTATTTTATCATTTACAGATTGCTGTTTTGTATGTTGTTACATGACTAATAAAAAAAAATATAAATGGGAAAAAAAAATTTGTAACGCCACCATTTAACCTCTCTAACTGGGTCATTCATCAAACCATAATACCGGCCGCATCGTGGCGGTACAGTGCAAATTAGGGGAAGGGAAGGAGTATGGGTGGGGTTTGGGTGGAGTTATGTCTCGGCAACTCTGCGGGCGATAATGTTTTCTACATTATCACTGGCAGTACCGTGGGAAATAACTACACCTTTTCCTGTGACGCTATGGGTGTGAAACTGAGACCTGGCCGCAATGATGGCGGGCGAAAATGCATCGCTGTGATAAGGCCGGCTGTACAATTTCGCCCCCCCCCCCCCCCCCCCCCCCCGGCTCTTTTTTTTTTTTTTTTAATTTTTGCATGGCTCATCATTCTGCTATAAATATATAGCAGAAATTCTATATATAGCAGAAATTCTGCTATATATAAATATATAGCAGAATGATGAATCTAGGCCTAAGACTGTAGCTTTCAAATTGGCACACGAGTGCATTTTGGCTCGTGTGTTGGTGCGCACCCAGATACCACGGCTATTTTATAACTTGTGGGCATGCTATAATTTAGCCTGGCCACGCACAGTTGTAAGTGGGCATGCATCTAGGCACACAAATCACTATTCTACCGCATAAGTCAGGGTATTTTATAACAGGGTCGCATCCACGCCACTGCCAGTTTCACCAGTTCATCCACCAGTTCACCCAGTTAGGAACAAGATCCTCCAAACCCCCCTGGTTTATTAGCCTGCACTTCCCCTAGTTACCCAGACCCTTTAAACCACTCCAAACTGGCTGTTTATTTTAATTTTTACAGTTATACCTCCTTCATAGAAGAAGTAAACTTATGTAGCAGTGGACTGGGGCGCGTTAGTATTTACGCTCACATCTCTTGGGCACATCCTGAAATGGCCATGCTCTGCCCAGACTGCGCCCACACCTCACTCCTTTTTGAACTCCAATGAGATATGCGCACAGCAGGAGATACACGCGCATCTGGGCAGCTTTTAAAATGTGGTTGGGTGCATAAGCCCGACTTGTGCACGCATCCCCTAATTGATGTGCGTGCTGAACTTTTAAAATCTACCTCTAAGTGGTCATCTAGGGTGCCTCTTACTGGCGTTGAGTTCACAGGGGCTCCAAATGTCTTCCCCTTCCGTTTCCTGCCCATACCTAAAGCAGAGGGAATATTATAACCCTGGTGCCTAGATGATTATTAGCACAATCAGGTGAGCTGCATTCCACCAAACTCCTGAGGCTATTCAGGGTAGTATATCATGTTGCTAGCGCTTTCTCTCAAGATCCCTCAAGGAAATGCCACTGCAGGCCGGATATTATAGCCCTGGCACTTAGATTACATCCGCACTAGTAGTCTGGTGAGCCGCAATTCCACCGAACTCATGAGGCTATTCATGATAGCATCTAATGTTGCTGGCACCTTCTCTCAATATCCCCCCATATTTACATGTATGCAGGCACATACAAACCCATGTGGGTTTAAAAAAAAACTTCCACTGAATAATAAATTCCTATCGAATGAAGTAGGATTTGTGAAGGGAATTCAGTTTGCTGGATGTTTGATTCTAATCAATTGATAAGGAAAGTAGCCACAATCATTCAGAAAGTGATCTTGTTTGGTTGTACAGTTCAATTGAAAGTGTACTTTACCATAGTGAAGGATTCTGCAGTATTATAAAATAAATCCAGATTAAAATAACGGTGCAGCTATTAGCTGTTGACCTACTATACTAATTTTAATATTTTCTTTATTCTATAATAATTTGAATAAGGCATTCTTTAATTGACATACTGTCCCTTTGAAAGTCAAGGTCTCTTTCACTGTTTTCAATTTCTTCTTGAATTTAAATTTGTATTTATCTAGCAGAAGATTATTTAACCAGCGACAATAAATCTAACATCATTCTTTTGTCATTTCACCAATATTTATGAAGTTGAATATTACACATTTTGACAATATTCTTTATGATTTGTTTTCAGTTGTTGGTTACAACTGCATTATAAATATTACTACAAGAACTGCTAATTCAGTAAGTATAATTAGATTAGGGTTTCACTGCCTGATATGTGAACCCAAGTATAATACCTACCTCAGTCTCTATCATGTAGCTCATAATAAAGATTATTTAAAAATTAATGTGATTATATAATATATTTATTCCCTTTTTTCATTTTTTGACATCTAAGTTTTAGGGAAGTTTCTTTTTGTTTTCTTTTCATTTTCTATTTGTTAATCTGTCATTCTAGATCATGGCCACAGATGGGGCAAATTAATACAGAGGGTAATTTATTTACAAAAACTCTCTGATTATACATCATATAATGTATAATCATTTATAAAACATCACAACACACTCACCTGTGTAAACATATTAAAAACTAAACTAGCACATTCATTCCACAATCACACTCATTCCATCTTTAAAAACATATTTATGCACAAAAAGCACTATCTGTATAAACATTCAATTAAATACATCAATATGTATACAACAATACCAATACAATGTCTGGGTGTATTAACTACTATTCAACTGAAGCTCAATAAACTTCTTTTAGCTATAGGTCTTCTAAAACCTTTGTCCAACAAAAGATATCTTCGTTTCGCCTTTCAACTAGGCTTCCTCAGGGACTAATGGATCTCACAGTGGACAACTTATCCGTATAGTAGAGCCTTCATATTCATATATATCTCACAAGGAGGCTTTCTTGTTGATTAATTACATCTCATGATTGTTTAATAATGTATCCACACACTGAAAAATTAAAATAAAAAATATTTAGTAATTAAACAAAATTCTTAATTAATTAATTAAACAAAATTATTATATAAAATAGCATTTTTTGTCTTGAAAAAATTTGGTCCCACTCCATTCTAGGCAAGTAATAGAAATTTTCTTGTGTTGTAGACAACCCTGCTTCCCCATTAGTTGACAACATAAAAAATTTGTGATTTCATATCCACATTTAGTGGATTTTGGCCTATGATCACATGAAATCAAATTGAAAAACTACTGTTCTAATTAGTGCCAAAATTGTTTTTAGGATAGCAGAAGAATTGCAGGTCCTAACATAATTGAAATTACAATATTTAAAGCTTCACTTTCACTTTTACAGTTCTTGATATGTAAACTTGGCAAAAAAACTAAAACAAAGCTCTCTAATTGTGAATGTGTCTTCTTTGTCATGTTACTGTTACTCCATCTTTGTTCACTTGTTTAGCAGCATGCAGTCCACCTCTCTGTTTTCATACATCTGATGGTTGAATAACTTCTTCCATTTTTTTCTTGGTGTGCAAAATCCCTAAGTTTCTGCATAGTCTCATTTACATTTTATGACTGTGTTAAGATTTTTTGTTGACAACTTGTTCTTACAGAAGTTACGTGGCCAGACTGAGGCTCTTTATATATTAACTAAATGTAATAATACTCGTTTTGAGTTTATCTTTACTAATCTGGTTCCTGGAAGCCCTCGACTCTTCACTTCAGTCATTGCTGTGCACAGGTATCTACAGTATTTTGTATGCTTAATGTACCTTGTGATTATATTTAAAATATTGATGATATGATCTAAATGGAAGTGTTATAGTAGAAAATGAGCTTTGAGTGTGTTTTGGGATGTCAGGTTCAGAATTAGTATTGTATTATAATAATTAAGCCATACTTGTACTGCGCTATCACTTATATGGTGTTCAAGATAGAGAAGATATTTAAATTTAGGGGTGTAAAATATTGAACGTTTAAATGGCAAATTCTTACCATTTTAATCATTTAAACATTCATGTTTGGCAGTGTGAGCTGGGGATCTGCTCAGGTTGGCCCATGACTGACTTCTAGGTTCCCGTTTCCTTGCCTACTATGCAGTAGGGATGTATATGGCCAAAAAATGTTTATGATTTCATTTTTCCTTTTTTTTTTTTTTTTTTAAATATTTTGTTTTTCTGTATTTAAATATTTTCGTTTTTTGTTCCAAGTGGTTTTCAGTAAATAGTTTACATAATTTGCAAACTATGCGCACTACTTGCCGAAAACAAATCAAAACAAAAAATGTTTTGGTGGTCAAATTAATTTCATTTGATACAAAATGAAAATGTGCTAATTTGTCCCCTTTTCCATTTTTGTTTCAAATGAGTGCACATCCCTACTATACAGCTTCCTACACTAGGGCATGCTAAGTTGCTATTGGTCAGCATGGGGAGTGCACAAACATAAGAAATTGCCATACTGGGCCAGACAAGGGTCCATCAGGCCCAGCATCCTGTTTCCAACACTGGCCAATCCAGGTTACAAATACCTGGCAAGTAACCAAACACTAAGGGCCGGATTTTAAGACGTATGAGCGGGCGTACATTTGTGCACGCAACCCGGCGTGCACAAATATACACCCGATTTTATAACATGAGCGCGCAGTCACGCGCAGCCACGCGCATGTTATAAAATCCAGGATTGGGGCGCGCAAGGGGGTGCACACTAGTGCACCTTGCGCGCGCCGAGCCCTGGGGAGCCCCGATGTCTTTCCTTCCGCCCCCCCCCCCACCTTCCCCTCCCTTCCCCTACCTAACGTGCCCCCCCAGCCCTACTTAAACCCACCCCCATACCTTTGTTTAACAAGTTTCGCCTGCCTCCAGGCAGGTATAGGTTGTGCGCGCCGGCCAAGTGGCCCTACGGAGGCCCCCGCCCATGTCCCAGACCACACCCCGCCCCTTTTTTCAAGCCCAGCATCCTGTTTCCAACAGAGTCCAAACCAGGCCACAAGAACCTGGCAATTACCCAAACACTAAGAAGATCCCATGCTACTGATGCAATTAATAGCAGTAACTGGTTCCCTAAGTAAACTTGATTAATAGTCGTTAATGGACTTCTCCTCCAAGAACTTATCCAAACCTTTTTTGAACCCAGCTACACTAACTGCACTAACTACATTTTCTGGCAACAAATTCCAGAGCTTTATTGTGCGTTGAGTGAAAAAGAATTTTCTCTGATTAGTCTTAAATGTGCTACTTGCTAACTTCATGGAATGCCCCCAAGTCCTTCTATTATTCAAAAGTGTAAATAACTGATTCACATCTACTCGTTCAAGACCTCTCATTATCTTAAAGACCTCTATCATATCCCCCCTCAGCCGTCTCTTCTCCAAGCTGAACAGCCCTAACCTCTTCAGCCTTTCCTCATAGGGGAGCTGTTCTATCCCCTTTATCATTTTGGTTGCCCTTCTCTGTACCTTCTCCATTACAACCATATCTTTTTTGAGATGCGGTGACCAGAATTGTACACAGTATTCAAGGTGCGGTCTCACCATGGAGCGATATAGAGGCATTGACATTTTCCGTTTTATTAACCATTCCCTTCCTAATAATTCCTAACATTCTGTTTGCTTTTTTGACTGCTGCAGCACACCGAGCCGACGATTTTAAAGTATTATCCACTATGATGCCTAAATCTTTTTCCTGGATGGTAGCTCCTAATATGGAACCTAACATCATGTAACTACAGCTATGGTTATTTTTCCCTATGCAACACTTTGCACTTGTCCACATTAAATTTCATCTGCCATTTGAATGCCCAATCTTCCAATCTTGCAAAGTCCTCCTATAATGTATCACAATTTGCTTGTGATTTAACTACTCTGAATAATTTTGTATCATCCGCAAATTTGATAACCTCACTCGTCGTATTCCTTTCCAGATCATTTATATATATATTGAAAAGCACCGGTCCAAGTACAGATTCCTGAGGCACTCCACTGTTTACTCTTTTCCACTGAGAAAATTGATCATTTAATCCTACTCTCTCTTTCCTGTCTTTTAACCAGTTTGTAATCCATGAAAGGACATCGCTTCCTATCCCATGACTTTTTAGTTTTCTTAGAAGCCTCTCATGAGGGACTTTGTCAAACGCCTTCTGAAAATCCAAATACACTACATCTACCGGTTCACCTTTATCCACGTTTATTAACCCCTTCAAAAAAATGAAGCAGAATTGTTAGGCAAGACTTCCCTTGGGTAAATCCATGTTGACTGTGTTCCATTAAACCATGTCTTTCTATATGCTCTACGATTTTGATCTTGAGAATAGTTTCCACTATTTTTCCCAGCACTGAAGTCAGGCTCACTGGTCTATAGTTTCCCGGAATACCCCTGGAGCCTTTTTTAAATATTGGGATTATATTGGCCACTCTCCAGTTACAATGGATGATTTTAATGATAGGTTACAAATTTTAACTAATAGATCAGAAATTTCATTTTTGAGTTCCATCAGTACCCTAGGATGCATACCATCCGGTCAAGGTGATTTGCTACTCTTTTGTTTGTCAATCTGGCCTACTACATCTTCCAGGTTCACAGTGATTTCGTTCAGTTCATCTGATTCATCACTCCTGAAAACCATCTCCAGAACTGGTATCTCCCCAACATCCTCATTAGTAAACATGGAAGGAAAGAATTCATTTAGTCTTTCTGCAATGGCCTTATCTTCCCTAAGAGCCCCTTTAACCCCTCTGTCATCTAATGGTCCAAACCGACTCCCTCACAGTTGTATATTTCATAGCATTAAATTCCACAATAATCTTATTTCTCTTTTTATGTTTTATTGTATCTCTTTGTGGAACCTTCACACGTACAGTTTGTAATAGATGCAAACTGCGTTCTCTGTAAGTCCAGCTTTGCTTTATTATTTATTTAACATCTCACTTCATTTTATATTAAAACTTTCCACCGGATCTCTGGATCATAAACTCATAATAAAGATCCCCAACAGGAGCCATCTTGTAAGTATCTTATTTCATCAGAGAGCAAAAGAACCCAAACTAAACTTCAATGTTTCAATCATTGCCCCGACATGGATCCATGTTTTGCTGTCCCATCTGCATCAGGGGGCTTCTCTATAGTATGATATCTTCTCTCATTCTTTTAATTCATCGCTCCGCTCCCCGAAAGACAAACTTCATTTGCAAACTCTCTTCATAAAACTTTAACAAAACATGGCATCCACCACCACTATTTATATCCAAAGGAGTAAAGGACATCACTTCAATTAAAACAGGGCATACCAATTAATCACTTCATTCAATCCCTCAGGTTTCACCGATCTTAATTCAGAAATCCAAGATTGTTCATGGCGGTTTAACACTGAATATCTTCTCCCCTCTCTGAGGTACATACTGACTCCAAAAATAGTCCATTTAAACTCTTTAAATTGATGCCTCTTTTCCACTCAGTGAGTTACAACAGGAGCAGTCAATTTTGATGTTTTGATACAACTCTTGTGTTTTAAAAACCGCGTCTGGATTTTTCTCTTTGTCCGGCCCACATAAATTAAATTACATGGGCATTGGAGAACATAAATCACACATTTGGAATTACAGTTTGTAGACCCATTCAAAAAAATTGTGCTTTTCGAACCCGGTTGTTGCCATTCCGACCCGACCAATGCCAAAGCGCACATCTCACATGCGCCACACTAAGAATTTCCTTTGATCTGCACTTCAGGGCTTTCTCTAGGCTCCGATCTTAAACAAGCTCTCACAATTTTATCGTGGAGATTGTGGTTCCTGGCAAAGGCAAAGTGTGGAGGCATACCCAACCTTTCATGTAGGGATAACATAGACCAGTGTTTTTGTACGATCCCAATTACCTCTTTCACCTGATTACTGTAGTGCAAAACACAAGTTAGCCCCTCGTTTCCATGCTCAGTTTTATAGTCCAAAAGAAGAGCTCTGTTAGCAAATAATGCTCTCTTGTAGGCTTTTTTTTAATTAAAAACCATGAGTACCCTCTCTTTAAAAATCGGGACGACATCATTTCTGATTGTATCTTGAACTCTGACATCGTAGAGCATATTCTCCTCAATTGCAAAAATTGACTAATGGGTAAGCTATCTTTTAGCTTCCTTGGATGGCAACTTGAATACTGCAAAAATTGATTATGGTCCGTATTTTTCCGATGTAATGTTGACCTCAACCCTTCCCCTTCTCTGATGATGGTTATATCAAGGAATGCTAAAGAATATTCATGACATTGCATAGTGAATTTCAAATGGGTACTTTGATTGTTAATCCATAATAAGAAATTCTGTAACTCTTCCTGGGATGCCAACCAAATAAAGAAGATGTCATCTATATAGCGCCGCCAAATGCACATGTTCTTAAACCACGGAGAGGGGTAGAACACTTTTTTCCCTCAAATTTGGCCACAAAAAGATTAGCTATATCTGGGGCTACTGTTGCCCCCATTGCAACCCCTTGGATCTGCAGATAATAGCAATCTTCAAACATGAAAAAAATTATGAAATAACACCAACTCTAACAGAGACATCAGAAAAGACGTAGGCCCTCAATGTGGACGTTCACATGTTTCCAAAACATGTTCCATCAACTCAAAAGCTTCCACTTGGGAGATATTTTTATACAGTGCTTCATTATCTATTGTTACTAAAATAAAATCCTTAGGAAGAGGAGGAAGAGACTGTAATAACACAACATCTGAGTAGTATCTTGTAAAAATGAAGCAATATGTTGTACGAAAGGTTTTAAAAAAAATAATCAAAAAAATTTGATAACTGTTCCAGGATCAATCCTCTACTAGCCACAATCGGACGCCTTGGGGGAGATGTTAAACTTTTATGGATTTTAGGTAAATTATATAGAACCGAGCAAACTGGATGAGCTACCTTCAATGCCCGTATCTCTCTGTTTGAGAGAAAACCCTCTTTCATACTTAAACATTTAATCTCTCCAATACGATTTTTAAATTCTGGATTCGGGTCCCCTGGTAACAACTGATAGTATGTCGTATCTTTTAATTGGCAATAGATTTCTTGAACATAATCTCTTCTGTTCTGTACCACAATGCCCCCCCCCCTTTGTCGGCAGATTTAACCACCACATCACAATTATCTGACAAATGTTTGACAGCCCATTGTTGAGCCTTTGACCATTCTTGCAATGAAAATCTCCATTTGAAGTCTTGAGAATGTTCCAAACTGTCTAGGTCTCGCAGCACCAACTGCATAAATGTCACAATCACAGGGTCCACTGGTCCAGGGGGTATCCAGTGGGACTTTGGAACAGTGATAGATTGATTGTTCCCCAACATATCACCAAAATAGAGTTTAATTTGTAGGGACCAAAAAAACTGAAATAAGCTGATCCTTGTCTGAAAAGAATTATATGGACTTTCAGGAACATAAGATAACCCTTTATTTAAAGCTCTAATGGTCTCTTCAGTAAGTGTGATATTAGATAAATTTAGTACCGCTTTTGGATTCGAAACTGTGCTCTTGTTGGCGGTCCATCCCAATCTGTCGACAGAGTCTTTGGTCCATCCCATTCGCTGGAGCGTGTTCGAGAAAATTTTTTTCCCGGACAGTTTCTGTTGTCTTGAAAATGCCCTAAAAAATTTGAGGCATGCGATGGTATTGGTAATGCAACCTGTCCCTGTGCTTCACTTCTCTCATCATCACTTGTAGGAGAATCCGCAGAAGAGTCTTGAAAAGTAACATGTGGATGTATGGTCCCCGATTTTTTTGCATGCCAAAAATAAACTTGTTCTGATTTATAGTCCTGTTCGTCTCTGCGAAATTATTGTATCTTAAAATGTTTCAACTGAGTCCTGAACTGAGCTATAGTGCTCTCCAACTGTTTACACGAAGCTTCATATACCTCCGTATTCATTGATGTTTGTAATTAAGTGTCTTCATCTCCAAAACTTCACTTCGTAAATCCCCAATGGATGTTGCTGTACGTTCTACAATCAGTAACATTAGATCAAGAGAGAATTTATTTAGCACTGCAATCCATTTAGAAACAAAATCTGAATCCTCTTGAAACACTCTTGGTTCCTTTTGCATCCGTAGGCCCAGTGGGATCATCTACTGTTTGATATATTCAATCATTGTAGCCTGGTGCATCTCTGCCCAAGTCAGACCTTTAGAAATCGCTGTCAAATCTGTCCAGGACGTATTAGCTTCCCATATATCCCCCGAATCAAATAAGGAGGACTGTTTTATTACTGCTGCAACATGTTCTTCTGTGAAGCTCAGAACGTTTTTCCATTCTTCCCCTAAGGACGCCATGTGGGCCAATACCAATCGATCACAAAGTCACAAACTACACGCCCAAACAATCAGTAATCTGGGGACATACCATCCAATCACTAGAAAAACCACCACAATGCGATGTAGTTGTATATTTCATAGCATTAAATTCCACAATAATCTTATTTCTCTTTTTCTTTTTATGTTTTATTGTATTTCTTTGTATTGTATTTAGTTCTGTGATTTGCAAATAAAATTGATGTGTTGGGCCAGCCATGTGAGGCTTCAATGAGGGGTCTGAGTTTGGCTGTCTTATCATTCACTGCCAGTCATACCTTGGTGTGCTGCAGAGGTGGTGCACTTGGGCCCAGGGAAGGGAAAATGGCTGCCAATATTATGGTGACCTTTGCCAGCCAACAAGTGGTATTAAAGGTGCTCTGTGGAGGAGGTGCTCCTCTAGCTCTTGGGCTGGCAAGGATCCCCTCAGCTACCCAGACATACTGTCTGAGGAGGAGGGAATGGTAGAGACTGCTGAGGAGAAGTGCGGGTGGAGGAAAGGAGAAACAAAAATTTAGAATACTAATTTGAAATATAAGTATGAGCTATGAATAGAGGTAAGTATTAAAATATTTTGTTTTGTATTTATTAAAGAGCATATGAAACATCTAAAATGTATCGTGATCTGAAGCTGAGGGGTGCACTGATTCAAAACAAACAGCTGAGGCTTTTACCACAAGAACAAGTGTATGACAAAATCAATGGTGTTTGGAATTTATCCAGTGACCAGGTAAAGAAATGGACAAATATTTGCTTCAGGAATCTTGAAAATTCTGCTTAAGTTTATTTTCTTTCTATCCAGTATTCTGTCTCCGTTATGCATTTCTTATGCACAGCTTTAACAGATAGCTTAACTTGGTCTTTACTCACAGATGGAGGAGGCTGCTTCTTCAACTCCAATTTATTAACAGGTAAAACAATTAAGAGTCATACTGTGCATAAACTGAAGGTTACAGTGAACAGCATAGTCTGGGCCACAAACACAAGGACAGGTAAAATGAAAATAATTATATAGAGTTGTCCAGGTTAGCTGTTGATTAACATAGGCCTGACCAGAGAAGACTGGAAAAAACCCACAAGGCAAGAAAAACTCCCAGGCACCCCTGCTTTCAGAGTTAACTCTGTAGAGCCAACTGCACTGAATTTAGCAAAAGCTGAGAGTGTGCAGGCTGATAATGAGTGACAGTAGAATAGCAAATATAGAACCTATACAGAGTAAAGCACAAACAGCATTAGTAATAGAAACAGAAAACTGCTTTGGAAGCAAGACCAACAGTAAATAAATAGGAAAGCATGTCTGGAGACAGGACATCCAGTATAAAAGTTGTAATTAATAGAGCACTATTGGGAAGAGGAAAGGGAGAAAAGCTCTGGGCAGGAGGGAGGGGTTGAGAGAGAGGCACCACTGGAGCTTTTTTCTCATTCGTACCCCCCTCTTCCCCTCCCTCGCCACTGGTTTTTTTCTGTCTCCCACCCCAAACACTCACACGCACTGGTGCCTTCCTCCCTCCCCTTTCCCATCTCCCTTGCTTCTCTCTCTCACTCTCAAACACACACACTCCGGAGCATCACTGTCTCTTTCCTTGCACCACCATCTCCCAAGCATTCTTACCTTACTCCCCCCTTTACAGCCTTCACCTCTTCTTCTTTCTCCTGGTCTCCCCTCCGCTGGCAGCCACATCCCGAGTCCCAGCAATAAAATGAACTGTGGGTCTGCTCCAGCCCCTCCCTTCCTGTTTCTAGGCAAAAGGATGTGGGTGTGGACATGACAGCAGGGGAGGGGCTGGATTAGGGAGCAGAGCCCTGTGTGCCCATGCTGTGGCATGATAGCCATTGTCCCTCCCCTGCTGGACAAGTTCCTGAAGGAAAAGTCCATAACAGATAAAGAAAGCTATTGCTGTCCCTGGGAGTTAGGTCTATTTTCTGAGATTTACCAGGTACTTGTGCCCTGGATTGACCACTGTTAGAGACAGGATATTGGGCTCACGGGACCTTGGTCTGACCCAGCATGGCAGTTCTTATCTGCTCCAGTCCCTCTCCTGCCTGTCAATCTGTAGGGAACATGGATGGGGTGAGCTAAGAGGGGTAAATGCTAGTACTGGCAGAAAAAAAGCCCTGGGTTTATTTGGGTCATAAGTATTTATTATGTCATTATGTATTGATAGCATTATTAATCAGCACTACGTATTTTCAAAAGACAAAAAGAGTTAAAAAAAAAATTGTAGAGTTGTGACTGGATAACTGTGTTCAGTTTTCATTCAGGCAGTATTTGTCCTTTATCTTGGCAGGACTCAGACTGTTTTATTTATTAAAGGTATAGAAAAAGAGAAAAACTCAGAGACTTTTGCCAAAAAAACCCAGCATTCTTAACATTGTTTCACATTTTAATGTATTTCATCTTTATAAGTGAATAGTGTTGTTATGATGGAATACAACATTATATGTCATTGAGATTCTGTAAGACTGCTAATTTGCATCTGTCTTCTACAGGGAAATTTGGGAACATTTTTCATAACCAACGTAAGAATTGTTTGGCATGCAAACATGAATGATAGCTTTAATGTCAGTATACCATATCTTCAAATTGTAAGTATGCTAACATTCTAATGTACTTTCTTAACTTAAATATTTTAATCTGTAAAAGTAAAGTTTTCTCAGATTAAAACATTATCAGGCTTCCTTTAGTAATTAGATAAATGTTCAAGATTTCCATCAGATATTTACATTACAGAAAATTAATGAGAAATGCGTTTTAAAAAAATACATGGCAGTGTAATTTCAATTCTCCAAGGACAAGCAGGATGGTAGTCTTCACACATGGGCGATATCATCGGATGGAGTCCCGCATGGAAAAACTTCTGTCAAAGTTTCCAGAACTTTGACTTGGCATATTGAGCATGCCCAGCATGCCCTATATTACACGTCCATGTGGGGTCCCTCTTCAGTCTGTATTTCTCCGTGGAGCTTTGCATTGTGGTGTTATTTTGTCTTTAAAACTTGTAGAAAACTTTTTACCCTGATTTTTCTTGGAGTTTCTTCAAGTTCCATCAAACCGGGACCCTCCCTTAGCCTCCTCAGCTAGGTTTCTTGGCGTTTTCGGGTACATTTTCTTTTGTTTCAACCTTGCCTGTGGCGGCGGTACCTCGGTTCCCAACAATCATTGTTCCCTGCCGCCACTGTTGTCATTTTGCGTCCCTCTTTTTTCACTTTGGTTATGGCCACTACCGGTTTTCATCGGTGTCCAAGGGCCATGTCTATCATGGACCCCCATGATATATGTGTCCTCTGCCCTAGGGGCATCGCATGACGTTCAGGGTTGTCACAAGTGCGCCCAAATGACCCCGAAGAGATGTTGCGCCCTACTTGACAAGGTGGAGAAACTCTTCGAGTCGGGGAAATCCGAGCCATTGGCTTAGGCTTCAGTAGCATCGGCACCGATGGAACTTGGAGCCGCATCAATGGACACCACGCCATCAAAATTGTCCGTCTGTTTCGTTGATGCCACTGGTGGATAGAGACGCCGGAGACCGACCATGCTCTGTCTCCTCCAGGTCAAGGAAGCTGGGTTCCTCATCTTCGACCTCAGCCCCGGGGAAAGACCGGGCCAAGCATCGAGGGAAGCCAAGGAAGCATCAGCACCGGTTGCCTTCAATACTTGGTGCTGGGCATGGGGATGCGCCAGCTCAAGTTGTGATGCCCCTGAAGCAACCACATGGTGAGGAGTGTCCATTCTCTGTCGATGTGGGGGGTCCACAACGGTCTCCACTGGGCCTCTTGCCAGTTGCCAATTCACCTCAAGGATTCAAAGAAGATCTGGTCAACACTCCTTCCTACCAGACAGTGTTGGCTTCGGCAACTTTCAAGAAGGAGCTGGAGCAGCTCTTCCAGCTGGTGATGGAGTGGACACTGCAGAACATCTGTCCTGTGGCACCAGCACAGGATCTGTCTGCTTTGGAATTGCAGCTGGAACGGCTCACTGTACTCATCGTTGTGTTACCGGCCCAGCTGGCACTGGTTCTCTGGAGGCCATCAATGCCTGGCAGGGCACCGATGCTTCCCCTGACTGATGCGGTGGTCGTTGCCGGTTCCTTGGAGGAGGAAGCTCCACCTAGGCTGGCAGAGACACCACAACCTGCTGGCCCCCGTCCAGCTTTGCTGGGGTCTGCACCGGGTTTGCCCAGTGATTGCGCCTCTGGACAAAGGCCGAGCACCCAGGGCCCCATTGATTACAGTGAGGATGAGGGTCCCTTCAGAACAGTCTCCTTAAGAAGAGTGAAGGAGATTCCTGCTGGAGGACTTATCCCTTCCCAGGTTTTGTGCGGGTAATGGCGAAAGCCATTCCATTTCAGTTTTTGATGGAGGAAGATGCCAAACACAAGATGCTGGAGATCCTCCAGTTTGTGAAGCCTCCTAAGGAAATTGTGGCAGTCCCCAGTGCACGATATCCTTAAGGAGCTGCTGTTGAGGATATGGGAACACCCCTTCACAGTGCCTCCCATAACAGTAAGGTGGACGGGGTCTACTTCAACCAGAAGGCTACCGGATTTGATAAGTGTCAGATCCCCCATGAAATCCGCCCTCAAGAGGGCCAAGCGTCTTGGACCCATTCCTTGGCACCCCTGGGGAAGGACCACAGGGCGTAAGATGCTCTTGGGAAGGAAGTGTTCCAGGCAGCCATGCTTGTTGCCCACATTGCCTCCTACGAGCTCTACATGAGCCAATACTCCCGGGGCTTCTGGAAGCAGGTGCAGGAGATAGCTGAGCAGCTGCCTCAGCAGCAGCATGACCCTCCAGTCACAGATGCAGAAGGGCCTGGAGTACAGAAAACACAAGGTCTGGGAGACCTACAAGGTTTTCAAAACTGCAGCGAGGGCCTCTTCAGCGGGAATCGGCGCCCGCAGCTTAACATGGCTGTGGGCCTTGGATGTTTGTCTAGAGGTACTGGAATGGCTCGCTGACGTGCCGTGTATTGGGGAGTATCTTTTTGGATATAGGGTGAGGGATGTGGTGGCCCATTTGCGGGACTACCATGAGATCCTTCAGCAGCTCTCTGCTGGCGCTCTGAACCCGTCCTCCTCATCCAGGAGGTTGGTGAGGCAGGGGCAGAGGAAGTCTTTGTATCACCATAGGAGGTACTGTCCTCTGCCCCCTGACTCCCGACAGCAGCATATTAGCTCCTGTGGCCGCTCCAGGCAGCAGAGAGCTCCCAAGCCCCAGCCGGCATCTTAGTCAACTCCCAGGATGGGGTTTTGACTAGATCAGAGGGAGCATAAGATAGTTGCTTGTACCTAAGATGCTGGCGAGGGCAGGCTGTGGGTCTTCACAGACCAATGGCCCTGTATAACCCAGGACCAGTAGGGTTCTGTCCATCAGGGGTACCAATTAAAACTAGTGGGTGTCCTGCCAAATTGCTCTCCTTGCTCTTTTTGGGGGCTGATAGCACCTCAGGAAGTACTGCTTGCAAAGCTTTCCATCTTCTTAACGGCCAGGATGGTTGAGCCTATTCCAGTAAGGTAGACAGGACAGGGATTCTACTTCAGGTACCCTCCTGATTCTAAAGACATCAGGAGGACTCCGTCCTATCCTAGACCTAAGGACCTTGAAAAAGTTCCTATAAGAAAAGAAAAGTTCTTGATCCCCCTTCTACAAGGCGGGGACTGGATATGCTCCCTCGATCTAAAAGGCGCATACATTCATGTCAAGTTCTTCCCAGGCCACAGAAAGTTTCTCTGATTCGTGGTGAGGAAACAGCACTTCCAGTACAGAGTGTTGCCGTTTGGGCTAGCTTCAGCCCTACGTGTCTTCAGAAAATGCTTGGCCGTGGTGGCGGTGCACCTCTGCAGGCTGGGAGTGCATGTCTTCCCCTATCTGGATGATTGGCTGGTCAGGAGCAATTCTCAGGCAGGGGCCATTCGGTCCATGAGCTTGACCATCCAGGGGTTGGAGTTACTATGGTTCATCAACTATCCAAAGTCCCATCTCAGTCCATCACCTCAGTTGGACTTTATAGGAGCTCTGCTACACACAGCTCAGGCAAAAGCCTTCCTGCCTCGTTCAAGGGCCTCCAACCTGGCATCCATTGTAGCAGAGATCCAGAGGAGCCAGCAGATGTCAGTGCAGTACATGTTGAGGTTGTTGGGCCACATGGCCGCAACCATTCCTGTCACTCCCTTGGCACGTTTATACATGCACAAAGCCCAGTGGACCCTGAGGTCACAGTGGCACCAGTCCACGCAGAGCCTCCAGACTTACATCTGAGTCAGCCGGTCTCTCTGGGACTATTTGTCCTGGTGGTGGGTACTTTCCAATCTGGAACGGGGATCTCTTTCTGGAGTAGAACTACACAAATTATCCTAATGAAGGCTTTGAAGCTCATATAGAGGGGGCTCCACACTCAGGGCCTCTGGTTTGCTCAGGAAAGCTGTTGACAGATCAACTTAGTGGAGCTCTGGGCAATCAGGTACGCGCTCTGGGCTTTCAGAGATTGGCTGTCCATCAAAGTAGTCCTGATCCAATCAGACAACAAGATAGCGATGTGGTATGTTAACAAGCAGGGAGGTGCGTACCTCCTGTGTCAAGAAGCGGTCCAGATTGGGTCAAGTGCCTTGTCCCATGGGATGGGGCTCAGGGCAACCTATCTGGCAAGTACGGAGAATGTGGTGGCGGACAGTCTGAGTCATGCCTTCAGACCCCACAAATGGTCCTTGAACCAGGAGATGGCAAATCAGATCTTCTGCCTCTGAGATCTTCTGCCCAGACATAGATCTGTTCGTGTCATCCTGGAACAGGAAGGTAACTCTGTTCTCTTCCCTGTACAGGATGGATGGCATAACAGTCTCGAATGCCCTTGCCCGTCATTAGGGCAAGGGTCTTCTGTACGCATATCCTCCAATTCTTTTGCAGGTGAAGACTCTCTTGAAGCTTCGCAAGGGACATTGATCTCTGTAGCCCCTCATTGGCCAAGACAGTCTGGTTTCCACTCCTATAGGAAATATTCATCCAGAAACCAATTAGTCTGGGGACTTCTCCAGATTTTATGTTGTGGCATCCCAACCTCCAGGCCCTGTTGCTCATAACCTGAATGTTGAGAGGTTAATCCTGAAACCACTCTGAGGATGTGTCTCGGGTCCTAGTGGCTTCTAGAAAGCCTTCCCCTAGAAGATCCTACGGACTGAAGTGAAGGACATTTTCTGTGTAGTGTGAGCAGAAGGCCCTAGATTCGTTCCCCTGCCTCACAAAAATACTGTCTGATTACCTTCTACACCTATCGGAGGCTGGCTTGAAAGCCAGCTCTGTTAGAGTCCATCTGAGTGCAAGTGGCGCATACCACCATGGTGTAGATGGTACACCCATCTCTGTACAGTCTATAGTTGTATGTTTTATGCAGGACCTGCTTCAGTTGAAGCCTCCTCTAAGGCCTTCCGCTGTGTCGTGGGACCTCAGCATGGTTGTAGTTCAGCTGATGAAAGCTCCTTTTGAGCTGTTGCATTCCTTTGATCCTAAGTATCTGACCTGGAAGGTCATATTTTTGATGATGGTCACTTCAGTGAGCAAGGTCAGCGAGCTCCAGGCCTTAGTGACTTTTCCACCTTTTACTAAATTTTATCATGACAGGGTGATCTTGAGTTCCTGCCTAAGGTGGTGATGCACTTACATTTTAACCAGTCTATCGTCCTGCCAACTTTCTTTCCCAGTCCCCATTCGCACCAAGATGAACAAGCACTGCACAGTTTTGACTGCAAGCGAGCCTTGGCCTTCTATCTGGAGTGGACAGAAGCCCATAGACGGTGCACCCAACTTTTATTTCTTTTGATAGCAATAGGTTGGGAGTTGCCTTTGCCAAACAGACACTATCCAACTGGCTAGCAGATTGCATCTCCTTCTGTTATGTCCAAGCGGGACTGCATCTTGAGGGTCATGTCAAAACTCATTCTGCCCGATCCATGGCAATGTCGGTGGCCCACTTGCGAACAGTTCCTGTGGAGGAGATCTGCAACGCTGTAACATGGAGTTCTCTCCACACATTCGCATCTCACTATTGTCTGGATAGGGATGGCCGACGTGACAGTAGGTTCGGCCAGTCTGTCCTTCGGAATCTCTTTGAGGTGTAGAACCCAATTCTCCCTGCCTAGAGCCCATTGTTTGGGTTCAGGCTGTCTCCCCCTCTGTTACCAACAGCACCTAGTTGGTGTCTGTTGGACCCTTTTGTTTTGGGGAGCAGCCTGTAGCTAGGGATTCATCCATGTGTGAGGACTACCATCCTGCTTCTCCTTAGAGAAAACAGAGTTGCTTACCTGTAACAAGTGCTCTCCCAGGATAACAAGATGTTAGTCCTCACAGAACCCGCCTGCCACCCTGTGGAGTTGAGTTTCTCCTATTTTTTTATTTTTAATCGCAATTCTATGTTATGATACTGAAGAGGGACCCCACATGGATGCGAGGTATAGGACATGCTGGAGTGAGAGGCATCGAGTGTATCGATGGCTCTTCCACTCGAGACCTTTTCAATGACGGCTCGATGGGAATCAAGGGCGAACCAGGAATCAATCCGACATCGGGGGTCGAAGTCTGTCGATGGCGTTGGCGATGTTTTTCACGATGTTCGGTGCTTTTTTTCTCAAGCACCGATGTTGATTTTATCGATGACCGAGATGGAGTCGGAGATGGTCGGTCACAGCTTCCCATCAGGACGATGTTTTGTTTTGAAAACTAACTTTTTGGCCACTCCAGCTGGAGATGGTTGTGTTGATGTCGACGTCGATGGAATTAATTGAATTTGGAAGAGATGTTCCATCTTCTCCAGACGGGCCCATCTGCCTTTTGCTGTCATTTCGGCACATTGTGGAGACGTAGATACAATATGTTTCTCACCCAAACAGAGAACACACTCGACATGCGGGTCGGTGATAGACATGGTGCGAGGGCAATTCGGACATTTTTAAAAACCCATTGCCATTTTGTAGGCTGGACAGCCGTTGACGGCCTTCTGACTGGAAAAAAAAGTGTGAGACGGTATCACTGGAGAAAAAATGAGTACTCACCAATCTGTGGATAAAGGGAGACCCCTATGAAGGGGATGAAATTTGAAATTTTTAAAACTTTTTTCCCTAAGGAAAAATTTGTGAAACAATCACACAGGGTTCCTTCACCGCGAGGCTAACTGCAGCACAGAAAAAAAGAAGACTGAAGGGAGACCCCTGTGGCTTAAGGGATCATGGCATACTGGGCATGCTCAGTGGGCTCAGTGTGCCAGCCAAAAGTTTCTAGAAACTTTGACAGAAAGTTTTCCATGATAGGGCTCCGTCCAGTGATGTCATCCATTTGTGAGGACTATCATCCTGCTTATCCTGGGATAATGGAAGATCTGAGCCGGTAATCAAATTCAAGTCCCTCCACATGGTGCGGTACAGTACAGCATGGCCACTGAACCACTAGACTGGCTCACACTTTACTTCTGATTAATTAGCTGCAGATTGCACAAAATAAAAAAAAAATGAAGGGCTGAGAAATATGAAATATGTTGTATGAACCGTAAGGAAGCTAAAAAATATCTAACAATATTACACAGAAAGATAAGAAATAGGTTGTTGAATGCTATTTTCATGAACTAAATGGTAACAATTTAGATGGCTTCATTATTTTACAGATTGAGAAAAAAAAATACCTGTAAGCATGGTGACAGAATCAGGAAACATTTGGCCAGCAAAATGTTAAATAAATATTATAAATAATTTAACTGTACATGGATTAAATTTTGGAAATGTTTATGGCATTTTTGTAATGAAATAAATATTATACTTGTTTAGTAAATGTTTCTGAAAAAAGGATTAGGAATTTTTAGGTAAACGTGCAAACATAAATATGGAGGAAACTGGTA
This sequence comes from Rhinatrema bivittatum, assembly GCF_901001135.1. Classification (NCBI taxonomy): domain Eukaryota; kingdom Metazoa; phylum Chordata; class Amphibia; order Gymnophiona; family Rhinatrematidae; genus Rhinatrema; species Rhinatrema bivittatum. Next base: position 106,408,365 of record NC_042620.1, read on the forward strand.
TAGGGTGAGTATGTTACAAGTGCTTGTAACTCACTAACTCTTCTAGCAGATGTAATAGCTACTAGGAAGAGAACTTTCCATGTAAGAAATTTAACATCGCAGGAATCCATGGGCTCAAAAGGAGAATGCATGAGCCTTGTTAGGACTACATTATAGGATTGCCTTTCCGGACACAACTCAATGACACAATCCAATAACTCCTAAATCACCTTGCCGTTTGTTTATAACATTTATCTATTTTGTATACTACATTTAAATTGTATATTGTTTAACCATTTTCTATCCTCTTTTCTATTTTTCCTACTCCAAGTTTGGCCACCTTGTTAAATGTAACTGTACCTTCTGTCACCACAGTTCTAGTTCTTTGTTCTTAAGTTCTATGTATTTTATTGCACCCCCATTCTATGTAAACCAGCAAGATATGTTTTCATGATTGCCGGTATATAAAAACTCTAAATAAATAAATAAATAAAATTAAGGGCCCATTCTGTGACTGGTGGCTGTAACGGGGGTTTAAGCTGAATTAAACCTCTCATAACTCATGCGCTGATATTGGTGCATCCCCTACTCCTTTATGGTAAGCTGAGATAGCACTCAAGTACACCCTTACAGACGAAGTCTGGAGTCCAGAGTCTGAAAGTTGCCAGAGATAATCTAATAAAGATGATGTGGGGCAGGAAAATGGATCAATACTTTTCTGTGTGCACCACGTGGTGAATCTCTTCCACTTACAACGATAGGATTTTCGTGTGGAAGGCTTTCGTGAAGCTACAAGCACTTCAGATACATTAGTTGAAAGATTGAACGGTTGCAGGATCAAGCTTTCAACATCCAGGCTGTGAGGGATAGGGTTTGAAGGTTGGGATGGCACAACCTGCCCTGGTCCTGAATTATGAGAGTGGGTGCTGCGTCCAGGTGAATTGGTTCCCTGATCATGAGGTTGAGGAGTATGGGAAAGCATACTTGCCAAGGCTAGTACAGGGCTATGAGTATCATTGACCCTTTGTCCTGTTGTAGCTTCACTAGAATTTTGGGTATTAACGGTATCGGGGGATACACGTATACCCTGTTTCCCCGAAAATAAGACAGTGTCTTATATTAAATTTTGCTACCAAAGATGCACTAGGCCTTATTTTCAGGGGATGTCTAATACTGTAGAGCTGCTGGCTGCCCCTGTGTCAGCCATGCCTCACCAGTGTGCTGTCAAAGAGAGGTAAGAGTGTGCAGCATTCATGGTAGTCAGCTTGGGCTGACTCTGCTGCTTTTGAACCTCTGCACACTGCTTGGAAGGGGTCCCCCGACTGGTACTGCCACCATCCCCAGATGTCAGTAATCTTGCTGCCACTGTCACTGCTGCCACATGGCTATTGGGGAGGCACCGATTGCTGCTACTGACACTGAAGCCCATTCTGCTGCCTCCTCTGTGCAGGCCCCGTGGGCTTCCACTTTCTCCATGCTGATCTCGTACATTGTGGGATCCGCATAGAGAAAGTGCTATTCTTGCACATTCCCAAAGATTACATGTGCCAATCACTAAAAAGTAATTTATTTATTTTTTTACCTTTGCTGGCTGATGTTTGTTTTCTAATCGGTTGGTCACAGGCTTTTTTTTTTCCACCTTCCCTTTCTTATTTTTTTGCCAATTCCTTTTATATTGTCCTTTTTTCTTCCGTATTTCTTTTCTCTCCATCTTCTTCCCTCAAACACAGTCAGGTTCTCATTCTCACATGCATTTCTCTCTCACACACACACACACACACACACAGACTCTCACTCTCACATGCTCTCTCTCATACAATCATTCATACACAGTCTTTCACTGGCACATGCTGTCTGACTCTCACACACACAGGCTCTCTCTCACTCCCACATGCTGTCTTGCTCAAGCATAGGCTCTCACCGTCACACGCTGTCTCTCTCACACACACAGAGGCTCTCACATGCTGCCTCTGCAAACATTCAGATCCTCACTCCCACACACAATCTCTCAACTCATCTCATACACGCACGCACACACCCTCTACAAACCCTCAGCCTCTCTCTCACCTCTGGGCCTCCTCTTCGCGGGTCGCCGCAGGATGGGCTCTGCAGCGGCCCTGAACTTCTCGGGCCTCTTCCTCTGCCCTGCTACCGGGCCTCTTTCTCTTCTTGGGCCGCTGCGACTTGGGATTCGCAGCAGCCCACGGCGGCTCCTCTTCTGCACGCGCTGATGCTCTTTCTCCTTCCTGCCCACGCGGCTCCGGCAACGTTTACTTCCGGGGCGCACAGGCAGGAAGGAGAAAGAGCATCAGCGCGTTTGAACGCGATCTTTTTCTTCGGGCAAGGAGGCTCAGCGGCCGCATGAGCCTCCTTGCGCCCGGGGGCATCGGCTCCCCTCGGGATACCACTGCAGGCCTCCTCTTCGTGGGTCGCCGCAGGATGGGTTCTGCAGCGGCCCTGAACTTCTCGGGCCGCGGCGGCCCTGCTACCGGGCATCTTCCTCTGACCTGCTACCAGGCCTCTTCCTCTTCTTGGGCCGCTGCGACTTGGGATTCGCAGCAAAAAAATAAGAAAGGGAAGGTGGAAAAAAAAAAGCCTGTGACCAACCGATTAGAAAACAAACATCAGCCAGCAAAGGTAAAAAAATAAATAAATTACTTTTTAGTGATTGGCACATGTAATCTTTGGGAATGTGCAAGAATAGCACTTTCTCTATGCGGATCCCACAATGTACGAGATCAGCATGGAGAAAGTGGAAGCCCACGGGGCCTGCACAGAGGAGGCAGCAGAATGGGCTTCAGTGTCAGTAGCAGCAATCGGTGCCTCCCCAATAGCCATGTGGCAGCAGTGACAGTGGCAGCAAGATTACTGACATCTGGGGATGGTGGCAGTACCAGTCGGGGGACCCCTTCCAAGCAGTGTGCAGAGGTTCAAAAGCAGCAGAGTCAGCCCAAGCTGACTACCATGAATGCTGCACACTCTTACCTCTCTTTGACAGCACACTGGTGAGGCATGGCTGACACAGGGGCAGCCAGCAGCTCTACAGTATTAGACATCCCCTGAAAATAAGGCCTAGTGCATCTTTGGTAGCAAAATTTAATATAAGACACTGTCTTATTTTCGGGGAAACAGGGTATACGTGTATCCCCCGATACCGTTAATACCCAAAATTCTAGTGAAGCTACAACAGGACAAAGGGTCAATGATACTCATAGCCCTGTACTAGCCTTGGCAAGTATGCTTTCCCATACTCCTCAACCTCATGATCAGGGAACCAATTCACCTGGACGCAGCACCCACTCTCATAATTCAGGACCAGGGCAGGTTGTGCCATCCCAACCTTCAAACCCTATCCCTCACAGCCTGGATGTTGAAAGCTTGATCCTGCAACCGTTCAATCTTTCAACTAATGTATCTGAAGTGCTTGTAGCTTCACGAAAGCCTTCCACACGAAAATCCTATCGTTGTAAGTGGAAGAGATTCACCACGTGGTGCACACAGAAAAGTATTGATCCATTTTCCTGCCCCACATCATCTTTATTAGATTATCTCTGGCAACTTTCAGACTCTGGACTCCAGACTTCGTCTGTAAGGGTGTACTTGAGTGCTATCTCAGCTTACCATAAAGGAGTAGGGGATGCACCAATATCAGCGCATGAGTTATGAGAGGTTTAATTCAGCTTAAACCCCCGTTACAGCCACCAGTCACAGAATGGGCCCTTAATGTAGTCCTAACAAGGCTCATGCATTCTCCTTTTGAGCCCATGGATTCCTGCGATGTTAAATTTCTTACATGGAAAGTTCTCTTCCTAGTAGCTATTACATCTGCTAGAAGAGTTAGTGAGTTACAAGCACTTGTAACATACTCACCCTATACCAGTTTCCTCCATGACTGAGTGGTACTCCGTACTCACCCTAAATTCCTTCCCAAGGTGGTTACTGACTTCCACTTGAATCAGACCTCACTCGTACCAAGGCGAAAGAGTTTTACACACCTTAGACTGTAAACGCACGCTAGCATATTTTCTAGAACGCACTAAAGTCTATAGGAATTCCCCTCAGCTCTTTGTTTCTTTTGATAAAAACAAACCGGGTAAAGCAGTGGGCAAACACTCTCTAACTGGCTAGCAGATTGTATAGACTTCTGCTATGAAAAAGCAGGCCTTTCTCTCCAAGGACGAGTAAAGGCGCATTCAGTTAGAGCAATGGCAAACTCAGTAGCACACTATCGTTCTGTACCGATTACTGACATCTGCAAAGCTGCAACATGGAGCTCTCTTCACACATTTGCAGCCCATTTCTGCTTGGACAAGGAAGGACAACAAAATTCAGCCTTTGGACAATCTGTCTTAAAGAACTTATTTCCAGTATAATCCCAACTCCTTCCACATCCAACCTGCTGTGATTTCAGGCTGCCTCATTTTTCCAATAGTACACCAGTTGTTGTGCCCGTTGCACAAGTTGTACACTGTTGGTCCAACACAAAGATGACTCAGCCTGTAGCTTGCTAATCACCCATATGTGAGAACGATCATCCTGCTTGTCCTAGGATAAAGCAAAATTGCTTACCTGTAATAGGTGTTATCCCAGGACGTAGTCCTCACGAAACCCACCCCGCCACCCCACGCAGTTGGGTCCGAAACGTTTTATTATTTTATTTTTTGCTAACGCTTATTGCTACAAACGAGACTGAAGGGAGACCCCTGTGGCTCGAGGGATCATGGCATGCTCAGTGTGCCAGTCAAAAGTTTCTAGAAACTTTGACAAAGTTTTCCGTGATAGGGCTCTATCCAGTGATGTCACCCATATGTGAGGACTACATCCTGCTGTCCTGGGATAACACCTATTACAGGTAAGCAATTTTGCTTTCCCCAGGTTAGCCATGGCTAGGGATACTGTATTCACAGCCCCTAGGGGGAGGGAGTCACAATCACTGTGCAATGGCGATGCCCTGTTGCTGGCTTTAGGTCCAATGATTACAGGGTTTCAGAAGGAAGCCTCATGTATGGCACCTAGCTGACAACTGTAATGGCTAGATTAAAGTTGGAAGTTAGGGAATATAAAGTAGGACAAATGAAGGGTCATCTTCTGTTCTGATTGAGCTGGAAGCCTAAAGGAGGAGGAAAAAACTCCTGGGTCCAAAAAAAAAAAAGGAAAGTGAAATACTTTCTGCTATAAGTCAGTATATTTTCTCCCCAATCAAGTGATCTAGTTATAAGTATCTTGTAGTACAATTCAAAATTACTTGAAAGAATATTATATTATGTTGCTTAAGTATAATACTGGATCTGGGGTGCCTAACAATCCTAGCTGTCCTAGCCTGCCATTTCTATTTCTCAGCTAACCATTAAGAAATGATATCTTCCTTGGCTTTTGGAGTGCAGTATTGAGTAAATTCAGTCACCATCTCTTCCTGCTATAGATTGATACATGGGGAAAGTTAGGATGGGTGCATAGTAAATTTAGGTTTGCTTTATTTAGCCACCTGCTCCTCTCTGGAGTACTAGGTGACTCCAGGTTGTGGGACAAATTTAGGATTCGCTTATTGAGGGTAATTTTCAATAGTGTGCATAAGTCAGCATATACAAGCATAAGTCGATGTGTCTAAAATTAAGGCTTTATTTATTAACTGTAGCAGCTGTGGTACAATTTTTAAAATAATGCAGAACTACTACAAAAGTCTGCATGTATGTATCGATACACACACAATTTTTTAATGCAGGGATCTGCATAATTTGTGCATCTATATTATAAAAGTATGTTCATATGTTTTACATGGGAAAGCAGAGTTGCTTACCTGAACAGGTGTTCTCCAAGGACAGCAAGATGCTAGTCCTCACACATGGATGACATCATCAGATGGAACCTGGCACGGAAAACTTTTGTTAAAGTTTCTAGAAACTTTGACAGGCACACCTGAGCATGCCCAGCATGCTGCTATCCACGCGTCCACGCGGGATTCTTCTTCAGTCTTATAACATAGAGTTCACGAAAAATAAAACAATGAACTGAAAGAAAAACTCCAACTTTGCGGGGAGGTGGGCGAGTTTTGTGAGGACTAACATCCTGCTGTCCTGGGAAAACACCTGTAACAGGAGAGCAATTCTGCTTTCTCCAAGGAGAAGCAGGATGGTAGTCCTCGCACATGGGTGAATAAGTAGCTCCAGGCCACTCCAGATGTCTGCAGCGGGGTTTAGGATCAGGTATGTACCACAGCCAGCGCTGCAGCGCCCCTGAGAGCAGGCCTGTACCTAAGGATGGGGGTCCACGGAGGGAGAGTTGGCTTTTTATGGCTGGAAGAGGTTACAGAGGACAAGACTCTCCAAAATGACTGTCTTGCCGGCCATCCTTGTCCAGGCAGTAATGCGAGGCGAAAGTGTGGAGGGAACTCCAGGTCGCCGCTCTGCAGATCTCGTGGATAGGAACTGCATGCAAGTGAGCCACCGAGACCGACATGGTCCGGACAGAGTGAGCTTTGATGTGACCACCTGCGCATAGCAGAAGGTGATGCAGTCCGCTAGCCAGTGGGATAGTGTCTGCTTGGAGACAGCGACTCCTAGTCTGTTCTTGTCAAAAGGCACGAACAGTTGAGTAGAGGCGCGGTGGGGCGCTGTCCATTCCAAGTAAAAGGCAAGCGTCCTCTTGCAATCTAAAGTGTGCAGAGCACATTCACCAGGTTGAGCATGCGACCTTGGGGGAAAAACAAAGACAGCATGATGGTTGAAATGGAACTCCGAAACCACCTTGGGTAGGAATTTGGGGTATGTTCGAAGGACCACCCTGTCATGACAAAACTTCATTTAAGACGAATACGACACCAATGCTTGCAGCTCACCTACCCAGTGAGCCAGTGTGAACGCAACCAAGAAGATCACTTTCCATGAGAGGTTTTTGAGATCACAAGAATTCAACAGCTGAAATGGAGGTTTCATGAGTTACGAGAGGACCACATTGAGATCCCAGGAAACTGCCAGGGCACGAATGGGAGGCTTCAATTGAAGCAAGCCCCTCATGAACTGGCCCACGAGTGGATGGCAAGAAATTGCAGAACCATCCGAACTCCAGTGGTATGCCCTTGTGGCACTGAGGTGAACCCTCACTGACATGGTCTGCAGACTGGACTGAGAGGAACAACAGATAGTGCAGAAGGGGAGCAAGAGAAGTGATCCAAACTGCGACCCTCACACCAGGAAGAGAACCGTTTCTACTTCAGATAATAGAAGTTTCTAGTGGAAGGTTTACTGGACTCCAGAAGGACACAGGATACCCCCTCCGATAGGCCGAGGGCCTCTACCGACACCCGGTCAACATCCAAGCTGTGAGGGCCAGGGTTCGCACGTTGGGGTGACAGAGTCTGCCCTAGTCCTGAGTGATGAGGTCTGGAGCCGTTCCCAAATGGTTTGGGGGTGCGTAGTTAGGTCCTGAAGGGTCGGGATCCAGACCTGATGGGGCCAACAGGGAGCGATCAGGATCATGGAGTCTCTATCCTGCTGCTCCTTCTGGAGTGTCTTGGATATGAGAGGAAGGGGCGGGTAGGCGTATAGCAAGCCTGTTCCCCAGTGGATCGAGAAGGTGTCCACCATCGATCCTTTGCCCCTCTTGCTGAGGGAGCAAAACCAGTGAACCTTTCTGTTTTCCACAAAGGTAAATAGGTCTATGTCCGGGATCCCCCAAAGCAGAAGATGAGGTTTACTATCTTCTGATTGAGGAACCATTCGTGGGTCTGAATAACCGACTCAAGGTAAAGGCCAGGATGTTGTCCGCTCCCATGCCCAGACCTGTACTGCCTCCTGGCAGAGGGGAAATGACCCGGTTTCTCCCTGCTTGTTCAGGTACCACTGGCTACCTGATTGTCGGTCTGAACTAGAACTACCTTGTTCACGAGAAGCTCTCTGAACACCCGAAGTTCATAGCGGACTGCTCGCAGCACCAAGAGGTTCATCTGGAGTCATGCCTCCTGAACCGACCAGAACCCTTGGGTGCGGTAATCCAGAACATGCACTCCCCCACCCCATCTGAGAAGCATCGGTGGTGAGTATGGCCTGAGGCTGAGCAGTCCAAAAGAGGCAACCCTGCTCTAGGTTTGCAGGAATTGTCCACCACAGGAGGGATTGCCACAACCTTTCCGTGACTATGATGCGAGCATCCATTGCCTGACACTACTGAGAGCGCAGCGTCCATTGCTCAAGGTGCATGAGTAGCTGAGCAAACAGGGTGACATGCACTGTCACTGCCATAAGGCCCAGCAGCTGTAAAAACTGACAAGCAGAGACATGTGTGCAGCTGGAGACATGTCATTTAAGAGCTGCTAAGGTTTCTGCCCTGTCCCGAGGTAGGAGGACCCTCTCCTGGAAGGTGTCCAGGCACGCCCCAATGAAGTCTAGCTGCATGGCTGGCTGAAGGTGGGACTTGGGAAGGTTGATCAAGAATCTCAGGATTTCCAGAGTTTTGATCATGAGGCGCATGGCACTCTGAGCCCCTTGACGAGAGTTGCCCTTGATGAGCCAGTTGTCGAGATAGGGCAACACATGAATTCCTTGCCTTCGACGATGGGCACTGACAACTGCCATACATTTGGTGAAAACTCAGGTTGCAGATGCCAGGTCAAAGGGCAGAACTTGATACTGATAGTGGTGTCCATCGACCAGAAATCTTAGGTTCTGCCAATCCACCTGAAAAATGGGGATATGGGGGTAATCATCTTGTAGATCGAGGGAGCAGAGCCAGTCCCCCACCCTGAGAAGGGGGATCAGGGTACCCAGCGAGACTGTTTTGAACTTTTCCTTTACCAAGAAGCGGTTTAAAGCTCTCAGGTCCAATATGTGTCTGAGGCCAGCCCCATTGGCTGGTCAGAACAGGTTCGACCGCTTGAGCAGAAACGAGGGCAGCGAACTCTACCCGAAGTATTCGAACGTCCCAGGCAGCTCTCCACTTGGGAGATGGAGGGGAGCGGGATGGAAGTCACTGGAAATGCAGCCAGTAACCCTGGTGAACAATGGATAGGACTCAGAAGTCCGATGTGATTGAGATCCATTGATCTGTGAAAAGTTGTCAATAATTGGAGGGGCACCAACTCAGCCATGGCTTTGACGAACCCCGCAAAAGAGAGGTCCTTGGGGGGAAATTGCCTTGTTTCTCCAGGGGAGAAAGTTCAGAAGGCAGATCCTCCGATTCCTCTGAGGAGGATAAGGATGCCTCACCCTCCCAGGGGTCCTAGGGGGCCTCACCCTTATTGCAACCCTCTGGGGATGCGGGAGGGGGGGCTTGAAAGCCCATTGGTGTGCACAGCCTGGTCTTCGAAGGCACCGAGAGAGGCATCAGAGGACTTCACGACCGCAAGGGAGGTGAGAGATCCAATGGTGTTAGTGGGATCAGGGGTACCGGGGGTACCGAAGGAATCGGTGGAATCGACTCCGAGGATCCTGGGAGAGCTGGATGGTGAGGTGGCACCACGTGTTTCCAGCCCACCATCGAGCCCGATGGCTCTTCCTCCTCAGAGAAGTCACTCATTGGTATGGAGGCCGGTGGCAATGGCAGCTGTCCGCCCAGGGGCTGCTGAGGGGCTTGGGGCATGGAGTCGGCTGCATTGGTAGCATACCGAGCAGCATTTCGAGCCGCTCCAACAAAGGCGCAAGCACCAGTGGAGCAAGCTCTTATGGTGGAGGCGATACCCAGGGAACCGGAGGCTCGAGGCCCTGCAGGGCCTGGCTGACCAGCCAGCCGCACAGCCAGCCGCATATGCCTCTCTAGCTCCTCCTCAGAAGTTGGTGAGGATAAAACAGATTGAGGAGGAGCTGGTGGAATCTGTGCACACCCTGGCTGAAGGGGAATCCAGCCCTCCACTGGTGTCGGTGGAGGCCCGCTGGAGGCATTGGTGGGATCAGAGGGAATGGCCTCCTCCGCCCTCGACCGCTTCGTGGGAGGCACCAAGGTCGATGCCTTCTCACAGTCTGGTTTGCAGGAAGATGATGATTGATGCCGGTGCTTTTTGGACCTTTCTTGACGATCACTGCAGTCCTTGCCCAATGCTGATGGCGATGTTGAGGAACCTGATCGTGAACAGGATGAAAGGTACAGCAGTCAGTCCCCTGCTCTGAGCTTAGGACCCAGCAAGGCAAGGGAAGGAGAACCTGACGGAGCAAGGCCGGGGGCTCCTTACTAAGCGGGGTGGAGGTTCCCAACGCCGAAGACAGCTCGGAACGCTTGGACCTGAAGAGTTTTTCCATTTTGTCAAGATGGGCCCCACAACCCTTAGGGAGGTCATTTGGGTACAGAGGTCGCAGACGCAGACATCATGGGAAGCCCCCAGGCAAAGAACACAGACCTCATGGGGGTTTCTGATGGACATAGTCCGAGGGCACTGGGGGCACCTGCGGAAGCAGATTGATGCCATTGGAAAAAGAGTGTGACACACGGTCGATAGTCAGCAAGTACCGAGGGGAGACACTGTCGGCGATCGACCACGATGACTCGAAAAACTTACCAATCACAGACCAAGGAGGGTGAGGGACTCTATGCGATGCTTGGGAGGCAAATAGAATCACTTTGCAGTGCTAATTATAAAAAAAAGAAGCGCGAGCTCTGAAACCATGAGGCGACAGCTCCACGGAAAAGAAGAGACTGAAGAAGGGACCACGTGTGGATGCATGGTTAACGGCATGCTGGGCATGCTCAGTGTGCCTGTCAAAGTTTTCCGTGCTGGGCTCCATCCGATGATGTCACCCATGTGTGAGGACTACCATCCTGCTTGTTCTTGGGGAAATAATTGTAACCCGTGCACATTATAATCCCCGATGCATGCATGGAAGCAGGAATTTTACAGCCTATGTGTGAACTCCATATATGAAAATACTTGTGTGCATGGTTTTTTTTTTTAATTTTTATTGAAACTTTTAAAGAAAATACAGGTCAAAAATAATTTCCTAGAAACGAGAAACATTACAAAAAAATAGTAAATATAAGGAAAAAACACAATATAATGCACTATTCTTTATGCTCACTTTTGTTATTCTGATTCTCTCTGTTCTAAAGGGAAGTCTCAAGTTGAATAGGATCATAAAAAACATAGTAATTGCTCTGTTGCGTTTCCTGGCCACGGCAGCCCACGACCGGCTATACTCGCCCCCAACGCCTGGGTCCCGGACTTGGCCCTTCCTCTTTGGCAGCAGTAGGCAGTCGCCTACGCGCTCACGCTCATGCTGTGTTCCCAGATATCTCCGCAGCCTCCTCCGCTCCCAGTCGGGTCTCCCCCCATGCGTCGAGGGGAGATTCTGCCATCACCTAGTTCCAGTCGGTCTGCCTTAGGCACGCTCGCACCCACCTTCACTGACTTTAAAGGGGCCGCGGCGGGAAACCTTCCCGCGGCCCCGGATGATGACATCTCCAGGCCTTACTATTTAAGGCAGTTCCGCCATCCGGTCTTTGCCTTGGCAACAGATCTCCATGCTTCCTGTCGTGTGTTTAGTTGCTGCTCTTTTGTGTCCCTGTTCCTGTACCTCATCTAGTTCCAGTCTTCATGTTCCTGTTCCAGTCCTTGTGCTCCAGTTCCAGCTTCCTGTTTCCTGAATACCTTTTGGACGGATTCCTTGGCTTTGACCCTCGCTTGTTCCTGACCATGCTTTGGATGGATTCCTTGGCTTTGACCCTCACTTGTTCCTGACCATTTCTGGACGGATTCCTTGGCCTTTGACCCTTGCTCTGACCTGACCTTGTTTCCAGCTGCCTGCCCTGACCTCAGCTTGAACCTGACCTTGTCTCCTGCCGCCTGCCCTGACTTCAGCTCAAACTTGACCCTGCCTCTAACTGACTACCTTGGACTTGGCCTTTCTTAGACTCTTGCCTATTTGTAAGCTCGGACTTAACTTGTTCCTGACTCCTAGCCTGCTTTTGCCTGACCGGGCTTCTGGACCCAGGCCCTGTCCTCTGCCCAGCTCTGTTGGACCCTGCATCTCCACTGCTTTCTGGCTCCTTGCCTTGGACACTCTCTTCTGGATCAATCACGCGGAGGCCCGCCTAAGACCAGTCGGCCCCAGTACCCAAGGGCTCAATCTGCGGGGAACGAGGGCTGGTATTAGCGAAGCTCCAGACGGCCTCCGCTTCCCGTTTAGCTTCGCTTCCCGACGGTGGGGACCCAACTCCACTTCAGGCTAAGGGTCCAACTCTGCAACATTGCTCTCCCACTTAATTTGACATTTACAGGGAAGTTTAAGGGTAAAGCTGGATCTAAAAGTTAAAATCCTCTGCCTCATCATCAAAAATAATTTCCATCTCTGTTGAATAGCTTTTACTGTATCAGGGAAAACAGCTACTTTACATCCTAAGAAGAAACAGGTTTTAATACAAAAAAATGACTGGAGTCCATTCTACCCAGTTCAAGGGCATAATTAACTAACAAAGTTGCAAGAGTAGGAATTTCTGATTGAGAATCTTGTAGGAAACCCATTATATCTAAAATTTCAGAAGGTAATACTATATTATATGAATTCTTACTAATGACCTCAGAATCACTCCCAGGTAAATAAAACACTTTAGTAATTGGTGGGAAAGATTCAATAGGGACTTTTAAAACCTCAGTATAAAACCTTTTTTTAACATATCCTTAGGAGAAACTAAACTAGATTTAGGAATACAATAATCTTAAATCAGATCTTTTGATATAATTTTCAAAATTCTGAAGTCGATAATGAGGCCATTCTTTATCCTTAACCAAGGACAGATCATATTTATGTACAACTTCCCACTGATCCTCTAAATTTTTCACTTTCTCCTCATGAGTCTTAACAGTTTTATCATGAAAGGTTACACACTTGAATTTCACCATGTCCAGACAATACTGAATCCATTTTCTTCGATAGTGATTTGCCTAATTCTGAGATAGCCAGCCATAATGTATCTAATGTAAGTAATCTATGCTGGTTTAGACAGGAGAAAATCATTGGTAAATCCTGAGGGAGCTAAAGCAGAATTGCCAGGTCTCTCACTAGCTCCCAAACAACAATCCACCTGGCCCACAACCTTCCCATCAAGGGACTGGATTCAAAAATCATTTTGAATACTGAAATCCTATCTCCAGGTTGGGGCCTCAATTCAAACCTGCAATTAGGTGGAGAGCGAACATCTGGGCTGAGGAAGATAGTGGTCCCAAATGAAGCAGTGCTGGATGCGCCAAGTTAAACAGGCTCAGATTTCAAAGACAAAAAACTTTGTATGGACAATTGAGTTGCTGAGGACAAGGGAGTCAACCCTGATGGGTTAAGTCTAACACTCCTCTTTCTCTTTTTCCCCATATGATCAATAAGAAATCATAGGAAGGAAATGACTTACGAAAGGTGATCGATGTTAAATCACAAGCAGATTGTGATACATTACAGGAGGCCTTTGCAAGACTGGAAGATTGGGCATCCAAATGGCAGATGAAATTTAATGTGGACAATGCAAGGTGTTGCATATAGGGAAAAACCCACAAGGCACTACACAACTTGGCACCACTTGAGCTCAAAATCCCTCTCCAATTCCACACCTCTACCAGACCAGTGAGACAAGCCTATAGAAACAACCTTCATATCCCACCGATGAAGTCAGCATTAAGCAAAAGAGCTTTCTCCACAGCTGGTCCCAAACTCTGGAACACTCTCCCGCCAGAACTCAGATCAGTGCAATGCTCCACTACATTTAAAAAACGACTCAAGACTTGGTTATTCAACCAAGCTTTCCCATAACATCAACCTGCGGAATATCCCTGCCAATGATCCCTTCGGTGGTAATCCACTAGAGAACTATTTAGATCATCTCTAGAACTCACTTGAACTTTGGCAGTCTAATATCAAAACCCAGTCTTATAACTATCAACTGTTTATTTAGCCTACATTAGGCACCGTATCTTTTACTTATGTTATTAACCCCATATGTACTAATCCAAGTTATATCGACCTGTTCATTGTAAGACATTTACTTGTCAATGTTATTGTTTAGAATGTAAACCGAATTGATCAGTAATTCTGTTATTGGAAAGTCGGTATATAAAAATGCTAAATAAATAAATAAATAAAAATAATCCTTGCTGTAGTTAAACGATGTTAAGTTCCATATTAGGAGCTACCACCCAGGAAAAAGATCTAGGCATCATAGTGGATAATAGTTTAAAATCGTCGGCTCAGTGTGCTGCAGCAGTCAAAAAAGCAAACAGAATGTTAGGAATTATTTGGAAGGGAATGGTTAATAAAATGGCAAAAGCCATAATGCCTCTATATCGCTCCATGGTGAGACTGCACCTGGAATACTGTGTACAATTCTGGTCACCGCATCTCAAAAAAGATATAGTTGCAATGGAGAAGGTACAGAGAAGGGCAACCAAAATGATAAAGGGAATGAAACAGCTCCCCTATGAGAAAAGACTGAAGAGGTTAGGGCTATTCAGCTTGGAGAACAGACGTCTGAGGGGGGATATGAAAGAGATCTTTAAGATCGTGAGAGGTCTTGAATGAGTAGATGTGAATCGGTTATTTACACTTTTGAATAATAGAAGGACTAGGGGGCATTCCAGGAAGTTAGCAAGTAGCACTTTTAAGACTAATCGGAGAAAATTCTTTCTCACTCAACGCACAATAAAGCTCTGGAATTTGTTGCCAGAGGATGTGGTTAGTGCAGTTCGTGTTGCTGGGTTCAAAAAAGGTTTGGATAAGTTCTTGGAGGAGAAGTCCATTAATGGCTATTAATCAAATTTACTTAGGGAATAGCCACTGCTATTAATTGCATCAGTGGCATGGGATCTTCTTAGTGTTTGGGTAATTGCCAGGTTCTTGTGGGCTGGTTTGGCCTCTGTTGGAAACAGGATGCTGGGCTTGATGGACCCTTGGTCTGACCCAGCATGGCAGTTTCTTATGTTCTTATGATGTCCTGATTTCCACATATTTGTGCAGCCTTTTGGTGCATGGCTTTGGCAAAACATCAGGTCTTAGATTTTTATAGGCAGTTTCAGCACCATCTGATGACATCAGTTGTGGCGAATTGATATGCATTCGAGCAGGAACACAGCCAGGCTGATGGTCTTGAAACAAGGACAGGTAATCAGTCTCCTTTCCTGAATACCCTGTTCAAATACCACAGGCCTTAGATTTTTATAGGTAACTTCAGCTCTGTCTGATGACTTTAGACGTAGCAAAATAGTATGACATCAAGCAGGAACACAACCAGGCTGATGGTCTCAAACCAGGGACAGGTAACAACGTCTCCTTTCCTGAATGCCTTTCTTGTGCAGATACTTTTAACATCGGGTCACATAGACTGTACCACTTAACCCAAACCTCCCATCCAAAAATTGCAGACAGAAGACATGTGCGATTTCATTTCTATGACTTGAATAGCAAGCGTAAAAGCGAGCATTTAAATTGCATGTACACCGTTTATAAAGTACCTGTGCATGTATTTCTGAATCCCACCGCAGAACGCCCTCTTTTTTTTTTACTTGCAGAGAAGCGCACACAACATGGTAAGTATGTACCATATTTTTCGCTCCGTAAGATGCACTTTTTTTTCCCCAAAAGTGGGGGGAAAATGTCTGTGCGTCTTATTTATTTATTTATTTATTTGATGCGTTTTATATACCGTTATTCGGTTGAGCCATCATAACGGTTTACAAAAGTGTACAATATCTTGTAACTGAGCATTAGTAAGAACAGAAAACAGATTCTTAACAAATGGGTAGCAGTACAGAAACATTTGAACCATTAAACAATTTATTATGGAGCGAATATACAAAAAAATTTAATTAATTACAACCCCCCACCCTCCTGAACCCCCAAAGACTTGCCAAAAGTCCCTGGTGGTCCAGCAGGGGTCCTGGGAGCAATCTTCCCCTCTCGGGCATTCGGCTGCCAGAAATCAAAATGGCGCCGGTGGCCCTTTGCCCTCACCATGTGACAGGGGCTACCGATGCCATTGGTCAGCCCCTGTCACATGGTAGGAGCAATGGATGGCCCACACCATTTTTTAAGATGGCGCCGGCCATCCATTGCTCCTACCATGTGACAGGGGCTGACCAATGGCACCGGTAGCCCCTGTCACATAGTAAGGGCAAAGGGCCACCGGCGCCATTTTGCTTACCGGCAGCCGACGGCCCAAGAGCAGGAGAACATAAGAACATAAGAAAATGCCATACTGGATCAGACCAAGGGTCCATCAAGCCCAGCATCCTGTTTCCAACAGTGGCCAATCCAGGCCATAAGAATCTGGCAAGTACCCAAAAACTAAGTCTCTTCCATGTTACCATTGCTAATGGCAGTGGCTATTCTCTAAGTGAACTTAATAGCAGGTAATGGACTTCTCCTCCAAGAACTTATCCAATCCTTTTTTAAACACAGCTATACTAATTGCACTAACCACATCCTCTGGCAACAAATTCCAGAGTTTAATTGTGCGTTGAGTAAAATAGAACTTTCTCCGATTAGTTTTAAATGTGCCCCACACTAACTTCATGGAGTGCCCCCTAGTCTTTCTACTATCCGAAAGAGTAAATAACCGATTCACATCTACCCGTTCTAGATTTCTCATAATTTTAAACATCTCTATCATATCCCCCCTCAGCCATCTCTTCTCCAAGCTGAAAAGTCCTAACCTCTTTAGTCTTTCCTCATAGGGGAGCTGTTCCATTCCCCTTATCATTTTGGTAGCCCTTCTCTGTACCTTCTCCATTGCAATTATATCTTTTTTGAGGTGCGGCGACTAGAATTGTACACAGTATTCAAGGTGCGGTCTCACCATGGAGCGATACAGAGGCATTATGACATTTTCCGTTTTACTCACCATTCCCTTTCTAATAATTCCCAGCATTCTGTTTGCTTTTTTGACTGCCGCAGCACACTGAACCGACGATTTCAATGTGTTATCCACTATGATGCCTAGATTTATTTATTTATTTTTATTTATTTAAGGTTTTTTTATACCGGCATTCATGAAAAAATTCACATCATGTCGGTTTACATAGAACAGGGGTGCAATGGAAATAACAACGAACATAGATTAAACGTGATGAAGAGAAGCAGTTACAATTAACAAGGACTATTGAACTGGGGTGGAGGAATTAAAGAGAGATAGAAGAGGTTAATTATATACAAGTATACAATATATACATTAAACAATATATATTGCTGCTGTGTAGAATATTTGCTGGCGAGGCGTGTTAATTGGAGTTCGGGAAGGCTTGCTTAAACAGCCATGTCTTTAGTCTTTTCCTAAAGGTTAGGAGGCATGGCTCATTTCTGAGATTAGGGGATTCTGAGATCTGCTCTTCAGAAAATGTGGTTTTTGTATTGATAAGAAAGCTGAATTAGTCATTATATGTGGGTGATGTCATCTGGCAGCACCGAACAAACTTGTCTATCCAAGTTGTAGAACTTTGACATATACTGAGCATATGCGGGAGTTTCCTGCGCAGGCATTGCCTTGTAAGCCTCCTTAAGTCATTTTTTGTCTGAGCTGAAGCATGGACGTGTACTTCATCTTTTCTCTATTTTTTTACTTCAAACTTAAATTTTTTCTTTAAGAATCCTATTCTGCTTTGCCTTGCTGCTTCTGTAGCGCTACCTGAAAAAAAAATGCAAAGGAAATTTTTCCTGTTACAAGAAGTCGAGCCACAAGAAAAAGTAAACAATGGTGAGTAGTTTCAAAAACTGCTTGTGTGGGAAAAATCATGCCCCTCACTGATAGCCATGAGTTATGCTCCGTTGTCTGGGACCAGACCATGACCAGAAAACATGTGACGCCTGTGGATGGATGTCCCCATGCTCACAGTACTTCAAGGCTGTGCACATGGAAGAACTACATAAATCTCTAAGGAGTGGTAGTAGATCTTCATCTAGTATATTCACAGCTGTTGCAGTCACCTTGACGAGAAGAGTTGAACTCCAGGCTCTCATACACTACCCTCCATATCGGCAGTTCTAGCATAACAGGGTGGTTCTTTGAACCCATCCCAAATTTCTACTGAAGATAATCTAGGTTTTCCATATTAAATCAGTCTGTTGTACTACTACTTTCTTTCTAAGGCTGCATGCTCATAAGGGAGAAAAAGCCCTCCATACTCTGGACTGCAAAAGGACCTTGGCATATTACAAATATCATACTCCTCCTCATCAAGCTAATCAGCTTTTCGTCTCATACAACCCTAACCACTAAACGGAGTTTAGTCAACTGACTGAGTGTATCAATCACTGCTATAGCCTAGCAGGATTTCAGCTTACAGACTCAGTCAAAGCTCATCAAATATGAGCCATGGCTTCTCTGTTGCTCATCTCAGAGAAGTACCCATCAAAGATATCTGAAGACTGCAACATGGTCAACAGTCCATACATTCACGTCCCATTACTGTCTTACCACCATTTCACAGACTGACAATAGTTTTGGACAAGCAGTTTAGTGAAACTTGTTCTCAGTCGTTCACTTTCCACAGGGAGTCTGGTATGCTTATGTAGTAACCACTCTACTGCAAACCTCAGTTTGGAAATCCTCACATGTAATGGCTAATTCAGACTGCTTATCCATGGAAAAAGCATGTTTGCTTACTGTAAATGGTGCTTTCCTTAGATAGCAGGATGAATTAGTCACGGAATATCCACCTACTTTCCTGGGGAGTAGACTACACAGCTAAATTCAGCTCTGTCACTAACTGGGGAGGCTTATGCAGCAGTGCCTACGTGGGAATTCCCACACGTGCTCGTAGAGCTAAAAGGTCTACTGCATGAGGAGAAAAATCCATTCAGTGCCACTGGATGACGTCACCCACATGTAATGGCTAATTCATCCTGCTATCTACGAAGACACCATTAAGCAAACTTCTTTACCACATATCCGGTTACATATGTGCGTATATCCTAATTTTCTGCGCACAAACACCCATAACTCTGAAAATTTACCCCATTATGTGCATAGGAACATACGCAGTTTCAGGATGTACAGAAGTTTCTCTTAGGTTAATCACCTAATCCATTTTAAAAATATTTAGTAATAAAATATCTTGATAGCAAAATTTTCAAAGTGATTTATATATATTATAAAGATTTTTGCTCATGTTGATTATCTGTCTGAAAACAGCTTTCTCCCAATATGGCTAAAAATCTGCACATTGTTCCATAACACTCAGACTTGTAGCCACCTTGGGGTGTTCTAGGCATTTGTTTGTCAGAAGAGAGAAATAATCCTTATAGATTGCATTTTGAAATCTATGTGCATTATCTTCCATGAAAAATGTACCCTCTGAAAAAGTAGATGCAAATGCCCACAGGTACTTCATACTCATAGCAAGTTTTAGAATGAATGAAATCGGGCATTTTTCTTTAAAAAACAAACAAACAAAAAACAAAAAAAAAACTGGGCAAAGTCTACAGTTTAACAGTACCAGTGGATTTTGTCCCGGTGTGGACAGTTTGAAAATTGCCTTTATACCATGTAAAAGAGAGCTGATTACTCACAAGCATAGATGGTAGAAATGCCTCATACTGCATTATCATAATCCTATGGTAGGCTGAGTTGCATTTTTATTTTTAAAAATATGAGATATTACAATAGTGCTACAATAGAAGGCTTGCTAGTGGTGGAAACAGCATGACTGAAATTCTCCTTTAACCGAAACTTTCAATTGTAATACTGAGGTTTTGTTCACATGATACAGTGGTTGGAGTCTAATGCATATTATTAGTAACAAGAAATTTAAAGAACAGATTGATTTACATTTTGTCTGTCTTTGATTTTTTGATTAGCGCTCAATAAAGATCAGAGACTCCAAGTTTGGTTTGGCACTTGTCATAGAAAGCTCTCAGCAGGTAAGGAAAATTAAATAAAGAGTTTAGTATTTTGTTTTGAAAAGTACATTGTTATATATACTAATTGTTTAAATTAAACTATTTAACTGGCTAAAACAATTGTAGTTTGCTATAGATGTTTTTCAGCTCTAAGAATTATATTTTCAGCTATTTTGTTTTGTAGAGTGGTGGCTATGTGCTTGGTTTTAAAATAGACCCTGTGGAGAAACTGCAAGAAGCAGTGAAGGAAATAAATTCATTGCACAGAGTCTACTCAGCTAGCCCTATATTTGGAGTTGACTATGAAATGGAGGAAAAGGTAATAATTTCTTTATCTTATTAAACAGCTCATAGGGGATTGCAATTACAGTTAATATCTTAAAAGTTCAATTCAGAAAGCTTGTACTTCAATAATAGTGACTTAGTGGTTTACTGACACATGACAATTTGGAACAAATGAATTATAAATGGGGCATTCTAGTATTATTTTTGTATTTGTTTACAAAGCAGTTTTTGAAAGATCATTGGATGGCTGTAAATAAAGTTTTGGACTTCTATTCATGTTAATAGCATATCATATTATACCATGTTTAACAAAGCTAAAGCATGGGAAACAGGGCTTGTCTGACTGTCAGTAGCCACTGCTGACCATGGCCTCCAGTAATAAATGTCCGCCTCCTGGCATTGGACACAAGTGTAATTGATAACTGACTGGGCCCCACACATTAGATATGTTACAAATAAATACATTTTTAGTGGAAATTTCATGTAATTGCTTTGTAACACTCAGTTGCCAAATAGTACCCGTAAAAGAGTAGTATTTCTACTGAGTCATTTCAGTGTATAGTGTAGAAAAAAATACATTCTGCACAGACGTTTAACTGAAGAAAACAAGTTTTGGAATTGCTTAATAATTCAGACAAATAGCTTTCAACTGCAATCCTGAGTGGCTGTGACAGTTGCAGCCAATTAGTGTGAACACACTTGGTCAGAAGCCAGTGATAAACATATTTCCCTGTACGTACCAGGATCATTCCAGACTGTGGGTTATGTTCCCTGTCCAGCAGATGGAGTTAGAACCAAAAATTCCCAGGGGAGGACCTATATAGCCATGCCTCCCTCGCCTCAATCCTCAGTATAGTTCTAACTCCAGCAGATTGAGCAGGGGACATGGTGGTCCCCAGCACTTTTCTAGTTTTATTTTCTCTTTGAGGAATCAATTAAATAATATTAGATAAAGGTTTTCTTCTAAGGGATAGGTTCTGTAGTGTTCTGACAGGACCACTCCGTTCAAAGAGAGACACTGTTTTCCAGTCAGGAACTTGCTGACAGGCTGTGTTTTTTGCCTGTCACTTTATTTCTCTCTTCCTATCTCTTTGGTTTTTTTTCCTCTTCCTTGCCTGGCTAGAGTGTGGTAAGTGTTATTTTTATTTCATTTACAGTCGTTGGTAGGAACAGGAATTTATGAGGGGTGAAAGTCTGTAGTGCCGACCGCTCCTCCTAGCCCCGGAGTTTTCCTTTTCCCCTCCTCCCTTTCAGGGAGTGATTGGAGTTCCCGCCCTGCAGCTCTGCGACGACCCATTCCCCGGAGCTGCTCACCGTCGGGACGGCGTTTTTCCCCAACGGTCTCTTGGGGACGGTGAGGGGTCCGGAGGCCGAAGAGTTTTATTAATTCGCCGCTTCAGTTGTTGCCGCGCACCGCAGCCGCCCCTCCCCCTCCCTCCCGCCGCGATGCAAAAATCGCCGAACGGCTTCGGAGCTCGGCACGGGCTTCAGCAGACCTCAGAGGGATTTTCTTCAGCTTTTCCTGAGGGGGAGTATGGCTTACCTGGTAGGCAGCTTGGAGGAGAGACGGACCGCGCTGGCAGGAAGCGGCATGCCCCGTTTCCCCTCAGCGCGGGAACGGCGGCCATTTTCTCAGCTGACTCGGAGGCAGCTCTCTCTGAGGAGGACGTCGACGCTCCTCTCCAGGTTTCCTCTAACAGTATGGAGTTTCGGAGCGCAACGGACCAGGGCAGGCAAGGGGACGACGTCTCGGGGGGCCCCTCATCAGCACTTCCCGCTTTTTCGCCAGAATTCATTGTTTTAATGCACAAGGCATTTTTACAGAGCAGGGATCCGAATCTTGGAATTTGGGGTCCCCCTCCCCCCAAACTGGCCTGCTTGACACAGCTTTCGACGGCAGACCCTCCCTTAGGGAGGGCTTCTTTGCCCACAGGGGGTGCGGGGTCCACTCAGCCCCCCCCCCCCCCCGTGGTTCCTTTACCGCTGCAACAACCGTCGGGGGATCCATGGCAAGATCCAGATGCGGATGATCCCTCCCTGGCGGCCCAGGTAGAAGGTGACGACCCGAGGGTCCTCCGTATTTTTCAAGCAGCGGAATTGGATGATCTCATCCCTCACATCCTCCAGGAAATGGACATTGACCCTCCTCCGGATCCTGTGGCTCAGGATCCGAAGATTAAGAAAGGGGATCCTCTCCTAGCGGGCTTACGACCTCTAGCGAAAGCTTTTCCCACGCATCACAACATCTTGCAATTGATTTCAAGGGAGTGGGATACTCCTGAGGCCAATCTTCGAGTCGGTCGAGCCATGGAAAAGTTATACCCTCTCCCCACTGATTTCTTGGAGATTCTTAAGATTCCTGCTGTTGATTCAGCGGTATCCGCGGTCACGAAACATACTACCATCCCGGTCACGGGCGGGACGGCGTTGAAGGATGTCCAGGATCGCAAGCTCGAGGTTTACCTCAAGCATATCTTCGAAGTTTCAGCGTTGGGGATGAGGGCTGCTATCTGCAGTTCCCTAGCACAGCGAGCAGCTCTGCGTTGGGTACAACAGCTTCTCACATCCCAATCTTTGCCACAGGCAGAGACTATTCAGGCTGATAGACTTGAAGCGGTGGTTGCCTATGGAGCTGATGCTTTTTATGATCTGTTATGGGTCCTCGCTCGTTCCATGGTGGCAGCGGTGTCCGCTCGTCGTCTTTTGTGGCTACGCAACTGAGCGGCAGATGCTTCATCTAAGACGCGCCTGAGTTCCCTTCCTTTCAAGGGTAGGTGCCTATTTGGGGAAGATTTGGATCAGATCATCAAATCTCTTAATGAGAATGCAGTGCACAAGCTACCAGAAGATCGTCCACGTTCTTCTAGATCTTTTTATTCCTCCAGAAATAGGTACCGGAATCAACGGAGGTCACATCCTACTAGACAGCAGACACCTCGGGCTCCTTCTACACGATCACACACCTGGAACCGGTCCTTTCGGGGGCGCCGCCACGGTAAGGATACTCAAGGGGCAGGTTCTTCCTCGAAGGCTTCACAATGATGCCAGAAGGACCCAAGAGGGGATTCCCCACCTGGGGGGTCGCCTTACTCTCTTTTACAAGGAGTGGGCCCAAATTACGTCGGATCAATGGGTGCTGGACATCTTAAGACAAGGCTACGTATTAGATTTTGTACACGAACCCCGAGATCGTTTTCTGTTTTCTCCTTGCGGTTCCCGTCTCAAACAATTAGCAGTCCGACAGACTCTCGATCGTCTGCTACAGCTGGGGGCGATAGTACCGGTAGCGGCCTCCGAACTGGGAAAAGGTCATTATTCAATCTACTTCGAGGTTCCCAAGAAAGAGGGCACTTTTCGACCTATCCTAGATCTCAAGACGGTCAACAAGTGTCTCAGAGTTCCTCGTTTTCGTATGGAAACGCTCTGTTCAGTGTTAGCATCCGTGCATCCGGGAGAATTCTTGGCCTCTTTGGACCTTACAGAGGCATACCTTCACATCCTGATCCATCACCATCATCAGCGCTTCTTACGCTTCAAGATTTTGGGACAGCATTTTCAGTTTCGTGCTCTCCCTTTTGGTCTGGCGACGGCTCCGCGTGTCTTCACCAAGATCATGGTAGTGGTGGCGGCGGCGCTCCGCAAGGAGGGTATCCTTGTACATCCC
Source organism: Rhinatrema bivittatum (assembly GCF_901001135.1). Lineage (NCBI taxonomy): Eukaryota > Metazoa > Chordata > Amphibia > Gymnophiona > Rhinatrematidae > Rhinatrema > Rhinatrema bivittatum. Next base: position 106,432,086 of record NC_042620.1, read on the forward strand.
TATCTAGACGACTGGCTCATTTGGGCGAAGTCGAGGACGCAGAGTTACCGTGCTGTAGACAGGGTAGTACAGCTTCTTCAGTCTCTGGGATGGATCGTCAATTTCTCAAAGAGCAAACTGATACCGTCCCAATCACTGGATTTTCTGGGAGCACACTTCGACACCAGCCGAGCCAAGGTATTTCTGCACCCGGACAGAGCTCGGGCTCTGCGTGCTCAGGTAACATGGTTCATGGCACTAGTTGCTCCCACGGCGTGGGATTATCTCCAGGTACTGGGAACCATGGCCTCAACAATCGATTTGGTTCCGTGGGCCTTCGCTCATCTCAGGCCTCTCCAGAGGTCTCTGCTTTCGCGATGGAACCCAGTGTCGAGAGATTTTCAAGCAGTACTGCCCATCCCGGATGTTGTCTTGCTCAGCTTACAGTGGTGGCTGGACCCTCAACAATTAGCTCAGGGTGTGTCTCTACAAAACCCGGATTGGGTGGTCGTCACCACGGATGCCAGTCTCACCGGCTGGGGGGCGGTCTGTCAGGACAGGTCTCTCCAAGGCCGATGGACGATGAAACAGTCCACTTGGCCCATCAATCGGCTGGAGACCAGAGCAGTCCGTCTAGCGCTGCAGGGGTTCTACCCACTGGTACGCAGTCGAGCGGTTCAGATTCTTTCGGACAATGCAACCACAGTGGCGTACATCAATCGCCAGGGGGGCACCAGAAGCCATCTAGTCTCGTTGGAGACCGAGTTGATGACATGGGCGGAGCTACACTTACAACGGCTAGCGGCTTCGCACATAGCAGGCATGGACAACGTTCAGGCAGATTTTCTCAGTTGACAACACCTGGATCCCGGAGAGTGGGAACTCTCGGAGGACGCAATGCGAAGGATAGTACAGCGTTGGGGGAGACCCCATGTGGATCTAATGGCAACCGCGACAAATGCAAAGGCCGCCCGGTTCTTCAGCCGCAGGCGAGAGCACGGCGCGGAAGGAGTAGACGCGCTGGTTCTTCCCTGGCCTCGACAGTGTCTCCTGTATGTCTTTCCTCCGTGGCCTCTAGTGGGCAAGGTTATCCGACGGATAGAGACGCATCAAGATCCGGTGATCCTAGTTGCACCAGAGTGGCCTCGTCAACCATGGTTTGCAGATCTTCTCAATCTGGCAGTAGACGGCCCTCTTCGGCTCAGTCATCTGCCACGTCTTCTTCGCCAAGGACCAATATTTTTCAAGGAGGCAGATCGCTTCTGTCTTGCGGCTTGGCTTTTGAGAGGCGTCAATTGAGACGGCGTGGATATCCAGAATCTGTCATCTCCACGCTCCTGAAAGCTAGGAAGACATCCACGTCGGTTACTTATGTCAGAGTATGGAAGGTTTTTGAGGAATGGTGCGAGTCAAAATCGATTCTACCAACGCAGGCCTCGGTGACACATGTGCTTTCCTTCCTACAGGCTGGTCTGGATTTGGGCCTTGCCTATAATTCTCTTCGTGTGCAGGTGGCAGCGTTGGGAGCCTTCCTACGTAGTAATGACAGGGAGCTCCTGGCCTCACATCCAGATATCCTACGTTTTCTAAAGGGGGTAAAACACTTGAAGCCTCCAATTAGGCCACCTTGTCCTTCTTGGAATCTCAATTTGGTACTCCGGGCTCTATGTGCACCGCCTTTTGAGGCTCTGACTTCGGCCACACTCAAGGATGTCACCCTTAAAACCATCTTCCTGGTGGCGATCAGCTCAGCACGTCGGATCTCTGAACTACAAGCTCTATCATGTAGGGAGCCATACCTTCGTTTCACACCAGGGGGAGTATCCCTACGGACAGTTCCATCTTTTCTGCCGAAGGTTGTCTCGACTTTCCATCTCAACCAATCGATAGAGCTTCCGTCATTTTTATCCTCTTATTCTTCTGACCTGCGTCGGTTGGATGTCCGACGTTCTTTGATACATTATTTGGAGGTCACTAATGAATTTCGACTCTCCGATCATTTGTTTGTCCTTTGGTCGGGACCCAGGAAGGGTTGCATGGCATCCAAACAATCGATCGCTCGCTGGCTGAAAGGAGCGATTATAGCCGCATACATCGGAGTGGGTAAGTCTCCACCTTTAGCTGTTAAGGCGCATTCTCTCCGCGCTCAAGCGACGTCGTGGGCGGAAAGTTCTGCAGTTTCTTCTCAGGAAATCTGTAGGGCGGCCACATGGAAGTCTCTCCACACTTTCGCAAGACATTATCGTCTAGACATTCGCGCGCCATCTCACGGTCAACTTGGAGACAGGGTCATACGGGCAGGGCTGTCCGCGACCCACCCATGATGGGGAAGCTTTGGTACATCCCACAGTCTGGAATAATCCTGGTACGTACAGGGAAAAGAAAATTATTCCTTACCTGCTAATTTTCGTTCCTGTAGTACCATGGATCATTCCAGACCCCTCCCTGGTTTTGGGGGTTCTTTGTGGGCCATCCCTGCTTTCCTGTCTTCACAATATTTTCACTCTGTATCTCTAGTTATTGCGAGCTGTGATTTGAACACAGTGCTGTTTGCAAGTTCTCAGTTACAGTTTTTTGAGTACAAGTTAGTTGCTGTCACTTACAGCTGTTATTTTTTCTCTATATTTTTGAGATTAATTGATTCCTCTGGTTCTGTCTCTTCTCGTCTTGGCTTTGGTAGTCCAGTTACTGAGGATTGAGGCGAGGGAGGCGTGGCTATATTTATTTGAGGTTTCTTATATACCGAGGCATGTTTTAAAACAAAACATCACCTCGGTTCACAATATAACATAACTTAGCAACCAGCTTTACAATATTAACATTAACAGGGAGAGGGTTAACAGGGGACAAAACATGAATTATATACAGGAATAATATACAAATGTACATGTTAATTTTAACAAATGAGTTAAATAAGGCAGTGACGGTATATGGGGGGAAAGTAATGGAGGGAGGGGAGGAGGAGGAGTATACCTACAGGGGTAGGGAAGGAGGGGAGAGGTCGGGGATCGGTCAGGCGGTCAAGAAGTATCTTTGGTGAGAGATAGTTCGTTAGTCAGGGAATGCTAGTTTGAAAAGCCATGTTTTAAGGTTGTGTTTAAAGATTTTGTGGCAGGGTTCCTGGCGTAGTTGGGAAGGCATTTTGTTCCAGTGGGCGATTCCTGTGATGATGAAGGATCGATCTCTAAAGGTGGAATGCTTCATGAGTTTAGGAGAGGGTATTTGGAGTTTGGCCTGGTGATGTGTTCTTGTGGGTCTTGTTGGAGTATGGAGCAGGAGATGTTCTGGGAACCATTGCATGTCTTGGTTATGAATGGCTTTGTGTATGAGCGTGAGTACTTTATATATAATCCTTGAGGCTACGGGGAGCCAGTGTAATGATTGAAGGACGGGTGTGATGTGGTCATGACGGTGAGTGTTTGTAAGGATACGTGCGGCAGCATTTTGTAATAGCTGTAGGGGTTGTAGAGTGCTTTTTGGTAATCCTAGGAGGATGGCGTTACAGTAATCAAGCTTGGATATATAGGTCCGGAATTTTTGGTTCTAACTCCATCTGCTGGACAGGGAACATAACCCACAGTCTGGAATGATCCATGGTACTACAGGAACGAAAATTAGCAGGTAAGGAATAATTTTCTTCTACTGTGAGATTAATAACCATCTCTTCATAGTGGGTTAGTAAAATGTTAGGCACATCACTGAATCTCTATCTTAAGACTCTTTGCTTGTATCTTCACAAACACACATACTGTATGCTTTTTGTGTTCTTACAGTTAGATAACAGACAAATATTATTTTAGTAGTCTAGAAAACCAAGTACTGGACTGAATTCTACTGATATGTCATAGTTTTAGATTATACTCAAATAGCATTCACAAAAAATAATTTTTTATTAATGCAACATCAAGGCGCGCAGTATGTCAAAAAGACCGTCATAACACCCGGAATGGTGGAGCATTCAATACTGCTTCCCAATATATAACAAGTCATATATATATATGGTAATCATCGGTCTTAAATAATATTATACAGTCCAAGAAAATTTAAAAACATTTTAAATGCAAGTAAAAAGATGCACTTCCCTTAAATAAATGTGTGTTGAGGCTGTGCCAACCCCACATAACATTATGTTTTGAGGCAGGAAAAGCTCTGCATCAGGGGTTCCACGCTGCCATAATGTCTCACAATTCACTAAATGAACAAAATATAGTTAGAAATTTAAGCAATACAGGAGGGCAATATCATTTGTACATAAAACTCTATGGGGTAGATTTTCAAACAAGGCGCATTGGTGTACTTTTGTTGGCGCTCCAGGCGCCAACAAAAGTACGCGGGATTTTAGTAGATACGCGCGGAGCCGCGCGTATCCGCTAAAATCCTGGATCGGCGCGCGCAAGGCTATCAATTACGTATAGCCGGTGCGCGCCGAGCCACGCAGCTACCCCCGTTCCCTCCAAGGCCGCTCCGAAATCGGAGCGGCCTCGGAGGGAATCCTCTAACGCCCTCCCCTCACCTTCCCCTCCCTTCCTCTACCTAACCCACCCCCCCCCCGGCCCTGTCTAAACCCCCCCCTTACCTTTGTCGGGGGATTTACGCCTCCCGGAGGGAGACGTAAATCCCCGCGCGCCAGCGGGCCGCTAGCGCGCCGGGACGCGACCTGGGGGCGGGTATGGAGGGCGCGGCCACGCCCCCCGGACCCGCCCCCAAAACGCTGCCGACACGCCCCCTAAACGCCGCGACGACCGGGCCCGCCCCCAACACACCCCCCTCGGAGAACCCCGGGACTTACGCGAGTCCCGGGGTCTGCGCGCGCCGGTGAGCCTATGTAAAATAGGCTCACCGGCGCGCAGGGCCCTGCTCGCCTAAATCCGCCCGGATTTGGGCGGATTTAGGCGAGCAGGGCTCTTAAAATCCGCCCCTATGCGTTCATACTGCTGGTTCCGCATTCAAAAAACTTTCACTAGTAATTCATACAGAATGGAGTTTGAGTGCGGGAAAGACGCCGCCACTATGGAAGGCTTTTTAAATCACAAGGTACGTTAGAGGAAGTACTAATGCAATGATGTAATCATGCATGACAGAAAACTTTGACAGAAGTCAGCTGTTCTAAATGACCAGATTGCCTGACAGTCATCAGATGGTATGAATCCATTCAGTATCGATATTCAAGCTTTTAGGGATGATAGTGTTTAAGCGAAAAATCTAGTATTGTTCGTGTCAAATTAAAATTTTTGCCCTGTTCCCCCCCCCCCCCCAGTGATTCAATTTAGTGAATTGAGAGACATCATGGCAGCGTGGAACCCCTGATGCAGAGCTTTTCCTACCTCAAAACATAATGTTATGTGGGGTTGGCACAGCCTCAACACACATTTATTTAAGGGAAGTGCATCTTTTTACTTGCATTTAAAATGTTTTTAAATTTTCTTGGACTGTATAATATTATTTAAGACCGATGATTACTATATATATATATGACTTGTTATATATTGGGAAGCAGTATTGAATGCTCCACCATTCCGGGTGTTATGACGGTCTTTTTGACATACTGCGCGCCTTGATGTTGCATTAATAAAAAATTATTTTTTGTGAATGCTATTTGAGTATAATCTAAAACTATGACATATCAGTAGAATCCATATTAGTGATAATTTCCAAGATAAACCATTTGATTAGATTAACTATTGAACATTTTTCTGGCCATTTAAGTTCATCCCATGAAAATGTTTCATTATGGGGTTAATTTTCAAAAGCATTTACGTGGGTAAATGGACTTTTTGAAAATTACCACGAAGGTTGTACATGTAAAAAGTATATACAGAAGTGATTTTGCATATACTTTTATGCGTACTGCAGAGAGGTGTTCCTAGGGGCGGAGTTGGGTACGGGAAAATTGCTTAAGCAAGTTAGTTTTTTTTTTGGGGGGGTGGGGTTTTAAGAAAGTATGTAAATATTTGTATGCAAATTTACACCTGCACCATGCTAAAAGGGGAATTTTAAAAACCTTGCATGCTCCAAAATTGAGAAATGTGCACACAAGTTGTGCTTTTGCACACCCACCAAATTTTAAGACACCCAGATGCATGCGTTAATCCTGCTGTGTGCACATCTCACTTGATTTCAAAAAGGGGCGTGGTGTAGGCATGGTCTGGGCGGGGCATGGGCATTTCAGGGTGTGGCCAAGAGATGTGTGCATAAATACCCTGGTCCACTGCTGTGTAACTTTACTACTGCTAAGGAGGAGGTGTAACTTAAAAAATAAAGGAAATTAGTCATTTTTGCCAGGTTTAAAGGGTATGGGGTAACTGGTGGGAGTACAGGCTATCAAGCCAGTGGAGTTTGGAGGACCTAGCTCTTAACTGGGCAGACTGGTGGACGAACTAGTGAAATTGGCAATGGTGTGGATGCGTGCCCGTTTTAAAATATCCTGACTTACGCAGTAGAATCGGAATTTGCATGCCCACTTAAAATTGAGTGCACATGTATGCGGCCAGGCTATTTTACAATTTGCACGCATATATGCGCACAAATAAATGGCCACATATTTGTATGTGCGCCAGTGCACACGTGCCAAAGTATGCCCATGCACCGGTTTGAAAGTTACCGTCTCTATTAAGTGTGGCCCCACTAATTTTCAAAGCTGACTTATTCATAGGGACGGTAACTTTCAAAGCAGCACTCAAGCATCCATGTGCATGCATTCATTGGCCCACGCCCAGGGATGTGGCTGGTTTATAACGTACTAAATAGCCTGGCCACGCGCACATGTGTGCTCAATTTTAAGTGGGCATGCGCCTGTGCATTCAAATCCTGCTTCTGCCGCATAAATGGGATTTTAAAAGGGACGCGCACCAAAGCCATTGCCACTAAAACCAGTTTCCCAGTTCGCCTAGTTAAGGGATAGGTATTCCAAACCAACTTAATTTTATAACTGCCTTTTCCCCCTGTTAGTCCTAATCTATAAAACCCCACTAATCTGCGTAGATTTTTTTTTGTTTTATCACTTCCACATCATACATAGCAGAAGTAAAGTTATGCGGCAGGGGACTCCGGCGTGCGCCAGTGTGCACAAGTATTTACGTACAAATTTCAAGTTCAAATCCCGGAATGCCCATGCCCCTTTTTGAAAACTTTTCATTTGTGCGCACAGCAGGAGTTACGCACATATAGGCTGGCTTTTAAAATTCACTCAGTGTGCACGAGCCTAACATATTCATGTATCTGCTAAATTTTACTCACATTGGGCTTTTAAAATTCACCTGTTAGTGTGCTTTGAAAATTGGGGCTGAAGTTGTACATGTACAGCTCTGCACATTCTATTATAAAATTCCCCTCCCTGAGTACGTTTTATTTCCTAGCAGAATGGCCTATGAAAATAGAATGTAAACAGCATAAATACAATTTTGATAAGATAGTTAAAATATATAAGAATTATTTTGGATTACCCATATGACTAATTCATAGGCCATATTGAAGCAAAAACAAAACTTATTGTCCAATATATGAGCTACAGTTTGTCAGCATGAAGGAAGAAGCAGGTAAGTAACTCCGTGATGATCAGGATACTAGTTTGTGTGTTGTCTTTGGTCCAGAGCTTATATCTGCAGGTATGCACTTTGTTGAGAAACCAGCTCTTATCTTTTGGCATAAGCACCCTGTTCTATTGATTGTGTTGGTAGGGAAAGCTGAATAATCTATCCTAATATGCATAACAAAACTGAGTTACTGATGCACAGAATCCATGTAGCACAAAATACTTTTTAATTTTATTTATAATTTTTAACCAATAATAATAAATTATTCACACATATTGTAATTAGTCAGGAATATGTGATATACATTCAGAAAAGGGGTATAAGTGTGTAATTGCAAAGTCTAAGAAATATTTTTGTAACTTCAGATAATTTCCCTGATAGATTTGTTAATATTAATGCAAACCCCATTGAGATATGCAAATGTTAAATGTGTTTTAAAGTATGCTGTTTTGCAGTAAATTCTGGTTATTAGAATCCGCCCTATGGTGTTTTGTTCTTGAACAGGAAATGATTCTAAAGTTGCTATAACTCCAGTTTGTAAATATATATATATATATTTATTTATTTTATTTTTTTTTTTAAATCAATGAAAATTCTGAATGGAACTTTTGCCTTTTTTTGGCAGTAATGAGTGGCATATTTTTGGGGTACTGTGGAATAACATTCTGCTGTCATTATAAATAAATCTGCCAGCAGTAACTTTAATGACACACAAGAGTTAAATATGATCTATTCAAAATAAAATGCCTATGTTCTGCTTCCTGGATTCTTTATTTTTTCCTTTCTTTTAAAATGTAGGCATGAGGTGCTCTAAACCCTGATCATTTTCAACAGAAAAGGAAGATTTGTTCTACCTGATAATTTTAGCTCCTGTAGTACCACAGATCAGTCTAGGCAAGTGGGCTTTGCAATCCTACCAGCAGATGGAGGCAGAGAACAAAACTTTGAAGCATTGCTACATATCCAAGAGTGCCACTTGCAGTCCCCTCAGTATTGACCTGTACCCCAGCCAATTCATTCAAACTAACAAACCCCAACAAAAACTAAGGGCAAGCAGAAAAATACAGTTGGAGCCCACTAAAACTAGGGCCCCTTGATTACAAAAAGGAACATATTAACCTATGTACACTTTCAGAAACTCTGCATATGACTATATACCGTCTCAGCAACATCCAGAAGCGAGAAAGTCTTTTGAAAGAAGGGGATGGATTTCTGGACCGCTCTGTGGTACTACAAATATGAAAATTATCAGGTAAGAAAAAATTGTCCTTTCCTGTTCAGATTCCAGATCAGTCCAGACAAGTGGGATGTACCCAAGCTCCCCTATACTGAGCAGGAACCCGAAAGACCCATGCACAACACACTTTCCCCAAATGTTGCCTCCTTTGGCACCCGCAAATCCAAGTGGTAATGTTTGGTAAAAGTGTGAAGAGAAGACCATGTTGCAGCTCGACAAATCTCTTGCGGAGATATCCATTAACACTCTGCCCAAGAAGTTGCCTGCGCCCTCGTAGAATACTCCCGCAACCCTACTGGAGCTAATTGCCCCTTACAAATGTAAGCTGAATTTATAGCTTCTTTCAACCATCTTGCGATCGTGCCCTTGGATGCTTTATTTCCCTTTTTTGCTCAACTAAAAAGGACAAAAAGATCTGATCTGCAAAAGGAATTTGTCACTTTAAGATACCTCAAGAGCACTCTTCGCACATCCAAGAGGTGAAGCTCCTTTGCCATTGGATTGTCTGGAGACAAATTTGGAAAGGCCAGTAGCTCAACCTTCTGGGCCTAAACTCTGGAACGCCCTACCATGCTACCTCACCACTATCATCGAAAATAAATCATTCAAAAAAGAACTGAAAACCTGGATCTTCAGCCAGACTTTCAATGATGATTTAAGCAATCCACAATTGTGATGCCTCATGCTTCCCATCCTTCTCCCCTCTTCTCTTCTCCGCTTACCTACCCCTTCCTCCTTCCATTACCTACCCCATCCCCCCCTCATTTCCTACTTTTCCCATTCAGACTTTCTTGTATTCAGAGCACGAGTTTGTACATACCTTCCTCGTTTTTCGTTTCTATTTTCTTTTTCGTTATTTGAATTAAATTATTTTTTAGTTATTCCTGTTACTTCCTTCTCCATATGCTAGTTGCATATACTTTTGTTTCTCAAATTGTTCTATGTATCATTGTTTCGTTCCAATGTAAACCGGGGTGAAGGCATGTGCTAAACCTCGGTATATAAAAGCTTCAAATAAATAAAATAAATAAATAAATAAGATGAAAGGATGAAATCACTTTAGGCAGAAAGGAAGGTACTGTTCACAATGATACCCCATCCTTCAAAATCCTCAAAAAAGGATCTCTACATGACAGCTCCTGTAGTTCCGATATCCTTCTGTTTGAACAGATAGCCACCAAGAAAACAGACTTCAAGGTTAAATCCTTCAAGGATGCCTTCCTAATCATCTCAAACGGAGGACCACACAGAACTCTAAGCATAAAATTAAGTTTCCAGGCCGAACATACCTTCTTGCCTGGAGGGTGCAAAAGACAGAAAACCTGACTCTGCAGCTTGAGCACTCTCTCTGTGGTCAGAAACACCTTCCCTATCCGGGTATCAAACCGAGCGCCCAGATATTCCAAAGACTGGGACGGCTCCAAATGACTCTTCGCCAGATTCGTCACCCAGTCCAACAAGTCCAGGAGCTGCATGACCTGGCGAGCCAAACAACGACACTCTAATTCCAGCTTCACCCTGGTGAAGTACCACAACACTCTAATTCCAGCATATCCCAGGTATGGATGCACCAGGATCCCTTCCCTCCTGAGTGCAAATTCCACTACCACCATCACCTTTGTGAACGTGCGCTCTGTCGCTAATGCAAAGGGAAGAGCCCGAAACTGAAAATGCTCTCTGAGAACCATGAATTTTAGGAACTTCTGGTGCTCAGCCCTTATGGGAATATGAAAATAGACCTCCGTCAAATCAACAATGCCAGAAACACTGCTTTGCGTACTGCCTCTATCAATGTCTGCAACGTTTCCATCCAAAAACATGGCACCTGGAGGGCATTATCGACCTTCTGAAGATCGAGAATGGGGTGAAACTTCCCCTCTTTCTTGGGAACCACGAAATACACTGAGTACCTTCCTTCCTGAAGAGGTACCGGAACAATGATTCGTAGGAGACGAAGACTTTGCAAAGTATTCTGTACCGCTTTTCACTTGGAACAGGAGACCCAGCGGGAGATTATAAAGGCGTCCCTGAGCGGCCGAGAAAATTCTAAAGCGTAGCCGTCTCTTATCACCTCCAGCACCCACTGGCCTCACGTGATCCTGATCCACTCCCCGTAAAAGAGGGAGAGGATCCCTCCGACCGCCTCCAGAGAGGAGTGGACCAGCCTGCCTTCATTGGCCAATTTTGTTTCCACCCCCCCACCTCCCGGAACCACCGTCCCGAGGAGGTCTACACTGCACTAGAAAGGATTGCTGCCTGTTCAAGCTCTGCTTTTGTACCGTATGCAAGGAGGATCTGCTCGAACGAAATCATCTTGCATCTTGGAAACGAACACATGGGAGAAAGGACTTCTTGGTGGATTTCTTGTCCTCAGGCAACTTATTGTCCTTCGACTCTTGCAATTGCTTCATGAGTTGTTCCAGATCTGCTCCGAACAGCAAATTTACTTTATTGAAAGTAAATTGATTGCGGCTTATTTTATTTTATTACTTTATTAGATTTTTTATTTTATTTCTTATTTTTATTTTTGTGTGTTACTTCTGGTATATTTTATTATTATATAACTGTGTTATCCTGTATTTCTCACTTATGCTTTTTTTATTATTTTGCTTGCTATAATAATGTTTAGATGGTTTTTAATTGTTTATATTTATAAACTGTTATGATTGTCAAACAGAATAGCGATATATAAATCTAATAAATAAATAAATAATAAATAGAAGGCATCCACCACATAGGCCACATCTGCCTCAAACAGGTAGCCTGAGCGGACTCCACCGTCGTCCCTGACAAGTTCTCATGTGCCTTCTGCATCCAACACAAGTAGGCTGTCTGCATCAGACTCCCGCAGACCGCCACCTGAAGGATTAAGGCTCTAAAGTATATCCAGGATCAGAAGCTTCTTCAAAAGGAATTCCAGCTTCTGATCCTGGATATACTTTACAGCAGCCAAGCCTGCAACTGGGATGGTTGTCTTGATCACTGCAGACACTGCTGCATCCACCTTGGGAACCAGGACTCCAAGGTTTGCTCCAGCAAAAGATATAACTTAGCCATCACTCTGGCTACTTTCAGGCCTGCTTTGGGAGACTCCCACTCCGAATCCACCAACTTCTTCACTTTTTTGGGCAAAGGAAAGGCCCTAGGGGGTCCTCAAAGCCTCTCTAGGACCAGAGTCACCCCCTGATTGTCCGAATCTTCCTGCATGACCTTAATCCGTAACTCATCCAAAAACTGGGGAATCATCAGACCCAGTTCCTCTCTGCAGAACAACCTGACCACCCAAGGGTCATCTCCCTCAGCAGTCGGGACATCGTTCATCCTACATAGGATCTACCAAATTATTGACTGGGTCCTTGTCTGGATCCAGTGGACCACCTTGCTGTTGATTGGGTACATTCTACTCATCTGTTGTGACCCCCACCCCCAACTGTGGACCGTTCCAGTCCAAGGAGATGTAGGATCCCTCCCGAGCCTGCCTCCTTCCCCCTTCTAGGCTTCTTAGCCATGGGGGTCTTTCTAGGAAGCTGCTGCCTGGATCCTGCCTCTTTCTTGACCAAATAGGCCTTATGAAAAAGCAGGAAAAAATCAGTGGAAAACTGCTCCGAACCCCAAGAGAACTGATCCTGCTCATAGTCCCCCTGGACTCCTTCCCCTTCTCAGCCACCATCAGGATTCTATCGATGGGAAACAGTGGGGGAGGGGAGTCCTGAGGCCCTGGAACTGCCTCCTGGCTCCTGCCATGTGCAGCAAAAATGGCCGGTGACTCCTCCAACTGCCCCCACCCCCAGGCTTCCAGCACAGGCCCAGCCGACCTCGTGCTCCAGCTGCCCCCCGAGGGGCCCGTGGAGGTTCCAGCCCCTCCTGAGGCACATTCTGCATGGTTGCACCCATCTTGAGCTGCAGCCTTGGCAACGTTTCCCATACTGAGTGGACATCAGCATGATTCATGATCGAGTCTAAAAATAGCCCCTGCTGCCGAAAAACACCAGCGGCTATGCGCTCCCAATGCTGCCCCAAGCACCCAGCAAAGCGATCGAAAAAGTTTCTTTCAGCAGACCGGCCGATCAGCACTCCACCAAGCTTCCTCCGCAAGCTGTCTTCTGTCTCCTGTTTTTTTTTTCCTTAAAGGCACAGCCAAACTAAAATAAGACAACAGCCAACAAGCAAGCAAAGAAACCAAAAAAAGATTACTTCCCTGCTTCTGGATGCCAGGAGAAAGCCGCACTGGAGATGATGACTTAGAGGGGGTGAAGGAACCAGGACTTCTGGCTTTCAACTCCCCTGATCAACAAGGACTGAGCTAGCTCAGGGATCACCAACTCCCCGCTCGCCCTGCTCTACCCAAGAGATGGCCCACGAAGGAACCTAACACCTCGAGAAGCCTGCCAGGAATCTTCTTTCTTCCTTTTCTAAGCTTTTTCTCTTTTTTCAAAAAGTCCAGTCTGCAGGTTTGCTTCTCTACCATCTGCTGGAGAAAGAGAAATACTGAAGGACTGCAGGTGCCTCAAAGCTTTGTTCTCTGCCTCCATCTGCTGGTAGGGATGCAAAACCCATTTGTCTGGACTGATCTGGGATATGAACAGGAATCTGATAAATTAGTTTTGCAGTTGTCAGATTTGGTGTCAATTTTATTTTTCTGATAAAAGCCATTGTGATTTGGTTTATAGCCTCAGCCTCTTGAAGAGCTGACGATAGAACAAGTTCAGGATGATGTGGAAATAGAATCTGATGAACAAACTGATGCCTTTGTGGTAAGCTCATCCAGAAATAACGAGATTTATTAATACTGTCTGCCAAAATGACTTGTGACCAAATCCTTAAAGTAATGCACTTTCACATTTTGTTGTTCTGTTCTCATCTGGTAATTCTGTTACAATGTTGACTTGTGATTCATATGATGGTGACTGCTTTATGCCCGTATCCATGGATTACCTAAAGTACACCAATTCTTGGGGGTGTCTAATTTTTAAAGATTAGTTTTATCAGTGTTCGGAAAGTATTTTTACTCTCTGCTATATTTTTGACTGCTCTAATGAGCACTCCTGTGGTGAGTGGAGGAATGTTTTGATTAGCAACACTATGCTGTCCTAATTGTGGTGAAATTCATTTTGCATATTTTCCATTCCATTTAGATGAATTTCTAATTTAATTAATTAAAAAGTGTTAAATACAATATATTGCAAAGATTTAGTACTAGGATTCGACTTTAAGATACTTGTTAAAGTGGTGATAAACAATGACAAAGTTCAGAGAGCAAAGTACATTTGCAAGTCTGGTTTATTTATTTATTTGAAAAGATTTATATCCTGCACCCACCAAGGTTCATGGCAGATTACAACAGAACATTCATAATAATATTCACAATTAGAATTGATTAAGACAAGGTAAGCGAAAGGATGGGCACATCATACTGGTGATTTCAATTTATTTTTAATTTTCTAAATAAACGTAAGTTACTTTGTTAAAACTTTTTTCTAAGAATATTCTATATTAGTTATGTTTTCTCTAGTACAAGGCAGTCATGTAGAGATTTAGACTGTGCTTACTGCTGAATTATTCAGCAAGACTTAAAGCAAAAGTGCTAGTAATTTTTTATGTAATTCATTTGACAATTAAAATCATTAAGATTCCCGTTTTTATTCAGATTCTTATTTAACTCTTCAAGTGATGTTAGTACTTTAAAGTTTTTAAAGCTCCTCCTATTTAACCACTTATTGTTTTTAATCTAAATGCATTTGATTGTTCCTATGTTAATTCCTATATGCAGGGGTAATTGCCGGTGCTAAGCACCGGCACTTTTTTTTCTCCACCTGTGGTCTCTTAAAAAAAAATGCATCCTGCATGTGAGTACTAGCACCTTTATTTTCAAGAAAGATAACATTGTATATTTGAATTCCATGCATTCATTCATGTTGAATACAAAGCTTGAAGCTTGGACTCAAGCAAAGAGCTTCTTAAAACAGGAATTCTATGAATTACCTCAGTGGGAAATCTGCACACTGCCATGCAGTTCCCTGGCTTGGCTTTTGGTCCCTGAGAGGAAGATGATTCAGCAATCGCTTAGTGGTGACACCTAGTGTTTAGATGTAGGGTCCACTAGAGTGAGCCAAAATTTGTGGCTCTTGACCAGGAACCATTGCTACCATGACTGGGTGGAGTTGGGAGGGGGAAAAGCCCAGTGTAGTTGTGAATGAACATGCATGCATCGCCGCCAACATGTTATAAAATACGATATCTGCACACATGTGCATGCGGGTGTCTGTCACGCACGCAACGAAGGGGGGGGGGGTGTTGTATTTTTTTAAAATACATGCAGCAACGCATGTAGGCTTTTCTCAGTTCCCTAACCCTAGCCCTATCCTTCCTCCCTCTTCTTCTCTCCTCCCTGATCCCTAAACTGTCTCTATCCCCAATTTTTTTTTTATACTTAACTTCTCTGGCTAATGGCGTTGTCCCGGCTTGCCCCCCCCCCCCCCCTACCCACCCAGACCACACTCTCCGGCCCACCCCTTTTACTTGACCTGGCAGTTCTGCACATAATGGGGATTATGAGTGTGGCCAAGCCCTTTCTAAAATGGGTGTGGGGCGCACACCTGATTTTTACGCGCGTGGACCTTTAAAATTGGCCCATTACATTCCAGGAAATGAAGAGGCTTTTCACCTTTATGGAGATGTGGTCTAAGGAAAAATGTTGGCAAGGCAATTGATCAAAATAGAAATCAAATACTGCCTTAGGCAGTCTTTAGAAAAAAGATAAATGTAAAGGTATAACTTGAAATACATAAACACCAGGTATCAACTGCAAAATTTAACAGCAATCAAATAGAATGAGAAAACAATTTATATAAAGAAAATAGTATGAAATGTTTTCTTTTGTATTAAATATCAGTATTTTCTTTTGCAGGCGTATTTTGCTGATAGTAATAAGGTACTGCTGGACATTTTTTTAATTCTTAAAAAATGGTCATGTTTAATCACAGTATTCACATATTTACTCAGCTGTTTATTCTTTTTCTCTTCATTGGTCCTTCTCATCCAATAAAAGCAACAAGATCGTGAACCTGTATTTTCAGAAGAATTGGGTCTTGCAATAGAAAAACTGAAGGATGGATTCACACTGCAGGGTTTATGGGAGATGGTGACTTGATTTTGGCTGTAATTTTAATACTTTATGAATATAAGCAAAACTGATTGTATTGACAATGCTTATCTATTTCAACATTTTCTTTTACTGTAAATAGGAATAAGTAACATTTTTGTAAAGTGAAAGGAACACTAATGCATAATCCTGTAATAATTTTAGTAAATTCAAAATAGTTAAAATGATTTACAGTATTTTGTATGCTACATTTGCATGCAGATTTGCTGTAAAACAAGTAGATTTTTTATTGAGCTCTTCTTTCTTTGATAAGCAAGTTGAATTAACCATTACATGTGGGGTGACAACATCCAGCAGCACTGAACAGACTCGTCTCTCCAAGCTAGTGAGCATGTGTAGGAGTTCCTGCGCAGGCGTTGCCTCGTGAGTTTCCGCAGTCATTTTTTTGTCCAAGCACAGCACGGATGTGATCTGTTTCTCCTACATTTTTTCTTTAAAAATCCTAAAACTCCTTTATTTGATATTTTTTCAGTTTCATCTTCCTAAGTTGCCTCGCTCCCTCTGCAGCCTGATAACTGCACTTTTCAGTGCTAATTAAAAAAAAAAAACCACAAAAACTTAACTGCTAAGTGTGGCCTTCTCTTCTACCATGTCCAAACAGAAGAAAAAAATCAACTATGGTGAGCAGTTTTAAGATTTGTGTCTATGGGAAGATTATGTCCCTCATTGAAAGCCATGAATTGTGTTATGGATGTCCTAGGTTATGATCAGAAGAACTGCTATGCCTGTGAACAGATGTTCCTGAGCTCACAGAGGTCCAGGATTCTTTGAATCGAGGAACTGCATAAATCTTTCCAGAGTCGCAGTAGGTCTTTGTCTCATAGTGCCACCTCATCTGCCTTGCCAGGAAAACAGTTGAGCAGGAGCTCATCTAAAACTCCCCCGTCTGCTCAGGCTAAAGCCATGGGGGTCAAGTTCCACTAGTGGCATCAATCACTGGAAACATCACATCCTGCGTCGAAGAAATATAAGCATTCTAAGCACTGTGCGCCGGTACTGTTGATGTGTCCAGCATCAGCAACACACAGTACATCAACTCACCCAATGCAACTGCCATCGATGCCAGCGGCACATTGCACATCGAGGCACTTAACACGGAATGCATTGAGATGCTAGACGCACAAACATCCAATGCACTCGACACACTCAATGCATGATGTACTGTCTCAGGAAGCAGTAATATACTTAATGTTCTGACACTATGCAGGTCTCTAGCCTCTATACATGACCACGTGTTGCACAATGCACGAATCCACAGTGCAGCTCCGATGCAACCAAAGCAGTATCAGTCTGCTCCAGATTTCGACGCATATCTCCAAAGACCCATTGAAGCATGCCAAGGCATGCAAAGATTCTACCCCATCAAAGCCATCAACGTATCCACCTCAGACTTCGATTTATCAAGCTGCTTTGCCAACATAGTTCTATACAACCCATCCTAGATTGGCGGGAGAGGGGGTCAGGTTGCCCCTGCCACTGCCAATAACCAGGACACTTACCCCACGTAAACCACTGGCGGAGGGACTTTGACTGGAGACTGCAGACCCAGTGAGCTCTATAGTAGAGTGATCGTACAGGCCACCTGTCCTCATGCAGGAGCCTGTTGTGGTTTCGGAAGAGGATGTTCCACCATCTACATCAGGCCAGAGGACCCATCAGTCCCTCATCCAAATTGCAGACTTAGTGCAGAGTTTCTTTATCTCCGTGACCAAGGAGACAGAAGGAATGTTCCAGCTTCTCCTCTCCACGCTTGCTATGACAATTCCATTGACCAGTGTCTTGATATCATATATAGGGTGCATTCATCTTACTTGAGGTTTCTTCATAGTCTATTGCAGTGGATTCAAGCAGGTTGGAAGTGTTAGACAAGGTGGTTCCTCCTCTGAGTCAACTGGAAGCCTCTGTCGATTTGCCCTCTTCATCATTGGAGTCCACAATAAATGACCCTATACCTTTAGGCTTGGGTGAAGACTCTGCTGGCATACCCTCTGATCCTCTTCCAGATCCTCTGGACCACACCTCATCACTAGAAGATCTGACCTATTCTGTGAAAAAGATGAGTACTACACTGGACGTTCATGTCTGCAAAGACAAAGATCCCTGATCCAAGCTCCTGGGGCTTCTTCAAATACTGGACTCTCCAGCCAAAGGGTGGCCCTTCCAGTTCCCAGAATTCTCAATGCTGTACAAATGAGAATGTAGAAACTCCCATTTTGGTCACTCCAACTGCTAGGAAGTTAAATCTCAAATTCAAAGTCCAACAATCACCAGGCTTTGGTGTTGTCCAACTGCCTCACCAGTCTGTAGTAATTGAATCTGCTATGAAGAAAGTGAAGAAAACATGCATTCACTCAAATTCTCCACCTGGAAAAGACCACAAACTCCTGGATAACTATAGCAAGAAAATCTTTCAAAGTACAATGTTCTCTGCTCGCATTACCATCCATCAATTCCACATGGTGCAGTATATATATATGACTGCATTCAAATGTTGAAGCCTTTCTTACCTGCCATACAACAAGACAATTGATATCCACAAGTACTCTTAGATGTAGAAGAGGACATCCACCAGCTTCTCTGATCTGTATATGAATTATTTGATTCCATTTCATGTGCTTCAACCGTCTGTCCTGGGGCTAGACATATGGCATGGCTTTGAGCGAGTAGCATTCGTGAGGACATCTACAAAAAACTAGTGTACTTCCCCTGCTTAGGTGACAGTCTTTTAGCTGAAAAGCTCTGTGAAACAGTTGCCCAGATTAAGGACCAGAATGTAGCAGTACAGTCACTTTCAATAACTCCTGATCAGCCCTCCACCACACGACATCACTTCTAGCCTTACCGGTCTTTTCAACAATACCATCTGCCACTCCTTGCTGCATCAGTAGCCACTTTCAGCACCCTTGTCAAAGAGAATGCTGCTCAACAGACCCAAACCAGGGCCTAGGTTTTGATCCCTCCTTACAATTCATTTCTGACTTTCCCAATAGGGGGGAAGAATCCAACATTTTGTGGAGGAGTAGCATCTGTTGCATTTCTCCCAGCCTCCATTCCTCCCACCTTATTCAGTGTTCCATCCAGATCCATCTCATTTACCATAGCTTCAACTGGAAGTCCAGTTGCTTCTCCAAAAACGAGTAATAGAACCAGTTCCATCGTCTCAACATGCCACTGGGTTCTATTCCTGATACTTCCTTATCCCCTAGAAAATGGAGGACTGTGGCCCATTCTCAACTTGAGATGCCTGAACATACTCCAAGAAAAATTCAAAATGAACTTTCTTAGTATGATCCACCTTATATACAGGACAAATGGATGTGTGCCTTGGATCTGAAGGATGCATACACTCATATTGGTGCTACTTTCACTTCCAAATGGATTCTTCCCACTACCCAGTGCAAAGTATTCCTGTTTGACCTCTCATCAGCCCCAAGGATCTTCATGAAATGCCTTGCAGTTTTGGCAGCTCATCTCTGTCACCAGGAAATACAAGTTTTCCTATGCCTGGACAATTGGATCAGAACAGCAAAATCAAGGGATGAAGTACTATGTTCTTTGAGCTCAACCATAGCTCTGTTACAATGCTTAGGTTTTTTGCACAGCTTTGAGAAATTAACCATGGAACCCATTCAGATTTATCAGGGCTTGTTTAAACTCGATTCAGGAACGAGCATTCCTGCTTCCTGACTGAGCGAACACCATGACATCTCTCATCCACAACCTGCTCTCTTCTCCTCACTCTTCTTCAAGGTGACTTTTAGTGGTTCTTTGACATATGGCAGCAGCCATCCATGTGGTTCTGCTGACCTGTCTACACATACACTACCTCCAATGGAGTCTCACTCCAGTGGGGTCTACATTCCCAAAGGGATCAATTAACTCAACCTCTGTCATCTCCTGTACAGATCAGAACAACGATGAAATATGTCAGCTGTTTTGAAATATTCTTTTTATTTATGATTTTACTATTATGTTTTATTTTTCTTGATTTTATGGTTTGATGTTTTATAAGGAATGGTGATGTTTCTGTTTTTTCAGTTATTGCACTGCATACAGAGTTCAGCTTGTAGTATCCAGTTCATTTTTTGTCAGCACACTTTCTATTTATACTTCATGATCTCTTTGTTTGTATTTAGTGAAGGTCTGGCTGTGTTCTGCATGTTTCATCAAGATGAGGTATTTATTCTGCTAGCATATATTTCAGTTAATTTACTTTCTAGATAGCTTTTAGATCCCTACACCAGAAAAGAAGCTTGGCTTGTTTTCCTTTAGGAGGTCTATTGCTGTCTTAGGGCCTGGTTTAATATGTGCAATGTTGCTTTTTTATAGGTAGGGTTGTTACTGTTTGATTGCTGGCAGTTAGTCCTGTTTTGGTATGACAATTTACTATATTTTAATGGTACTTGGTTACTCATAAATTTCTGAGGGCTAAGCCCATACCCAATGCATCTTACAATAGGCCTAATCAAAAATAGGAGGATGTGTGGCATCAAAGTGTAACTATTCAATATATATAACTTCAACTTTATTAATTTTAAGCCTGCAGGAACTACACTCTTTTACAATATACAATTATTGAAGTGAAAGAATAATATTAAATATCTGGCTCCTCCTCATAGCCCCTTTTCTATTGTTTATTGTTCTCCTGTTTCCCCACTCCCCGTTCATTGTAATTTCTACCTTTCATTACGATGTAAACCGATATGATGTGTATTTTAATATCGGTATAAAAAAGCCGTTAAATAAAAATAAATAAATAAATATACAGGTATTGAAGAACAATAATATACAATTATTGAAATTCTTTCACTTCAGTAATTGAAAGAACAATAATATACTATTATTGAAAAGCTTTCACTTTAATAATTGTATATTGTAAAAAAAAGTGTAGTTCCTGCTGGCTTAAAATTAATAAAGTTGAAGTTATATATATTGAATAGTTATACTTTGATGTCACACATCCTCCTATTTTTGATATTCATTTGCATGTGTGTGTTGTTTACTCCACTTCTTCAGTTTACAATAGGCCTAATACCGTATGGGCTCCAAGTTGCATGATATGAAAAAAAATGCAAATTGATGCAAAAGGGGGAGGGAAGAAACATCGCCCTTGGTCCTCAAGTGTCCAGTCGTGATCTGTGGAAAAGTTGGCAACCCTAATCGCCAGCACTCAACCCCCAGTGTTTCTTCATCTACCAGTTCTCAATGAGAAGGAAGGCTGGGGATAGAGGATCACTGGGGTACAGAGAAAGAGGGTAGAGAATGGGGACCCTTTCTACCCTCCTTTCTGCCCTGGTGATCTTGGTCCTCCATCACTAGCCCATCCCATTCCCATGATTCCCCCAGTATTCCTTATTCCTTCTCATGGTTCTCTTACTCAGGTCTCAGAAAAATGGTAGCAGAATGCAGTTCTAGTTTGCTTCATTAGAAATTAAGTCCTAACTAAGAGACACAAAAAGGGATTGAATTAGCACCAGTTTGAAATTTGTGAGCAGTAGTACCGGTTATCAAGGCCAGGATTGAAGCCTTGATGAGTGGGGTTATTGCTCACAAGTTTCAAACTTGTGCTAATTTAGCTCCCTTTTGTGCATGTTCTTTACTCTGCCGTGTCTGCTTCGGGATTCCACACCCCCTCTCTTCATGAAGGGGAGGGGGAATCAATAGGAAGGAAGGGACTGGATTAGGGAGCAGAGTAGCTGTTCTCTGCTCTGTCTCCTTCAGGCTCACCCTCTCCTTTCTTCTTCCTTGCAGGTTGCTTTGAGGATAGGCACTGGAGCGTTCTGCCTCTCAAGTCTGAAAAGAAGAGGGGGAACACTGTTCCTGTCTATTCTCCCCGAAGAGGGGGAACACTTCCTGTCTATTCTCCCACAAATTAAGCCCTGATAACATCTCAAAGACTGACATTACATATGGACAAGCAGTTTTGTAGTCTGGTCTTGCAGTAATCCACTCTCCACCGTGAGAGCAAAGGTTGCTTACTAAGTAAACGCTCCGCTATAACCCTCAGCTTGGGACTCCCCACATATAATGGCTAATTCAACCTCTTGTTGATGGAAAAAGCAAGTTTGTTTACCGTAAATGGTGTTTTCCAAAGATAGCAGGATGAATTAGCCATGGAATACCCACGTGTCTCCCTGAAGAGTATACTACATCTCTAGGTTAGCTCTGGTATGGACTGAGGAAACTCATGAGGTAGCGCCCACGCGGGAATTCTTGCACATACTCAGTAAAGCTCAAAGATTTACTAGCTTGGAGAGAAGAGTCAGTTTGGTGCTGCCAGAAGACGTCACCCACATGTATTGGCTAATTCAGCCTGCCATTTATGGAAAACACCATTTATAGTAAGCAAATTTGGTTAATGATCCTGGTTAATTTAGAATACTCCAGCATTACTCATGACATTCTTTCTAAAGTATTATACGTATCAAAGTTGATCATGATTCAAAAGGTAGACCTTCATCTCTGTAATTTGGGGGTAGAGGTGAACTGTTGTTTTTTTTATCGCAACTTGTGAATAGATTTATTGATCTGAAAGAATCATAGTAAAATAACACTATTCCCAACCTGATGAGAATCCAAGAAAAGCATATCTCCAAAAAAATACCTGGATGGAGCTCTGTCATCTTAGATAGTATCACTGCCAACCCAATATCTGCCCATCTCTGCGTACAACAAAAGCGAGTACCGTTAGAACCTTAGGAGGTAATTTTCAAAAGCCCCTTTTACACATGTAAAATCTTTTGAAAATTACCTTAGAGCCTATCTTTCAAACATATCTGCGATACACATTTATGTGCGTAAGTGAATGTGCAGAGATTAATACTAGTATTTTATAAATTGTGTGGTGGGACAGTTTTTATAAAATATAACATATTTCTGCTCCTTGTGAATATTTCTAATGTAAGAAAATGCATTCTTTCTCTAACTATTTTATAAAGATACACATATATATTTTAGGTGCAAAAAAAAAAAATGTGTGCATAATAACCCTGATTTATATATGGAGAAAGAAAACTGAAATGCTAATTCTATATTAAAATGTCATGCATTATATAAAAAAATTGTTCAGAACTGATTTTTTTTCTTAAGTTAGTGAAAAATTCTATTGGGATACTGTGCAGTAGATTGTACACAATGTCAGTTTTACATCTTGACTCATTAGACCTCTAGAACACTGTGTTACATACAGAGAGAACTGAGTCATTTATTTTTTTATAAGGGGTGAAACAGGTGTTACGTTTTGATGTGAGTGGACACCATACCACTATGTTCTATACATGGAAAAAAAAAACATCAAATGAGCTCTCATTTCAGCTGTTGTATTTGCAGCTGACATCAACTGCTTTCAATGAGTTGTAAAACAGAGGAAACTTTTAGGCGTTTCTAGGTTCTTCTTATATCATTTTTTTTTTTTTTAGTTTTGTACCACACACAGCAAATGTTTATAGTAAAACCATATTACCTTTGTAACTAATTGAAATCTATTAAATGTATCTATTGAAGCACAACTGAATGTAGTGAACTTGATTTAAAAGTTTAGCCAGATTTATTTATAGCAACAGACGGTCACAACCAACCCACATCATTCAATTCTGTACTGCCCTGTTTAGTGCGTTCTAATACTTAAAGAACAGGGCTGTGTTGTCTCAAAAGCTCATGTACTACACTATCTTTGGTACTTTTAAAGGTATCACAACCTATATAAACATTTTGTTTTTACAATTTTTCTAAAGCTCTATGTTGAGGCATAAATTCAGAAAATATATGTGATTTAGGTCATAACCTTGATGAAGCCAAAGAATGTCGACCATTTTTAAAAGATACTAAATGGAGTTTTAATAAATGGATGATAATTTATTTTGTGCTACTCTTTTTAGTTCACAAACTCGTGACGTTATAGTGCAAAGTTGTATTTGTTATAACACTTCCTGGACTTTGTGTATTTGTCTATAGCTATAGCATTACTAGAAATGAATGCTATAAATGGGATAAAAGCCTTAATAAATCCAGCCCTTAGATTGTAAACTCTCTGGGAATAGGGAAATACCTACAGCACCTGAATATAATCCATTTTGAAGTGCCAAAAAGCAGAATATAAATCAAATAATTTATTTTTTTTGTAGCTCTGTAATCTAAAAGGAAGGAATTTTTTTTGTAATGGAATGTGTTGGTAATACATCTAGTTTGCCATTTCCATCTTCTGTCAGCCAGTCAGAGATCAGCTCCTGAAATACAGCCTTTGCAGGGATCCATGAGAAGGCTCAAGAGAACAGCACCTAGAGTACAACTTTGCAAGATACCATGGGAAGGGTCAGAGCACAACACCTGGCGTGCACCTTTGCAGGAAGCTCTGGGAGGGATCAGAGAGCAGCACCTGGAGTGCACCTTTGCAGGAAGCTCTGGGAGGGATCAGAGAGCAGCACCTGGAGTGTACCTTTGCAGGCGGCTCTGGGAGGGATCAAAGAGCAGCACCTGGAGTGCACCTTTGCAGGCGGCTCTGGGAGGGATCAGAGAACAGCACCTGGAGTGCACCTTTGCAGGCGGCTCTGGTGCACTTTTGCAGGGGGCTCTGGGAAAAATCAGAGAGGAGCTTCTGGAGTATAGACTTTTCAGTGGCCTACAAGGAGGATCAGAGAGCTGCATCTGGAATTCAGCCTTTGCAGGAGGCTCTGAGGAGGATCCAAGAAAAGTTCCTGGAATTCAGCCTTTGTGGTGGATGATGGGCAGGATCAGATAGCAGCGTCTGAGTGCAGCCTTTGCAGGAAACAATGTAGGGGGAGATGAGAGAGCAGCTATAGGATGCAGCCTGTGCAGTGGGGGAAAGGCAGGAGGGTGTGGGGGGTAAACTGGAAAGCTGCTAGTATACACAGAATTATTATTGGTAAAGAAGCTTTCTTTATCTTGCTTAAAAAAAAAAAAAAAAGAGAGAGAGGAAAGGCATCATTGGCCACAGAGTTGAACATGTCTGGGAGAAATATGCAGTGTATTTTAATGTGTAGTATTAGATTTAATATAACTACAAAAATACCTTTCAGTTGTAATAACTTTTTTTTTTGTTTTGAAACATTTCTGGGGTAATCAGTACTGAGCGATCTATTAAAAACTAGTCTTCCATTTAAAACCAGATATAAACTTACAGTACAATCTGGTTTTGTGTGGCTAGGTTAATAAAATTCAGTGTGACAAGTGCCAGCTAAAACAATAGTTTGACAAAAATAAAGTTTACTTAATGTTTTCTTAGGTCTTTTTTTTTTTCATTTTTTATTACTCTGTGATTTCTGCCACTGTCTCCTTCCCAAATAGCATGTTCAGGCAGCTGAGGGGACCCTTATTGATCTGAAAACTGGAGGCATTATCTATATGCCACTTGTCCAGCAAGAACTACCACAGTAGCAGCAACTGTCTTCCCGCCCTCCTTAGGCATGAGTGCACCATCTATGTGGTATGCCCAGGCCTGACTGGATAAGGATCCAAACTCTGGTCCACTGCACTACTCAGAACTATGTCGCAGATTATGGGGATGGCACATTGCTTTTTGCAGTATGCTTTGAACATTATTGTGTTGAAGCAGTTATATATATATTTTTTTTTTTGTGGGGTGTGGGGAAAATAAAACTTTGATTTGTGAACATGCTTGGCATTTAATTGTCTGTGAGTCCTGTTGTATCTATAGTGACTAAAAGTTACACTTGTTTCTTTCAATCTATGACAGCTGCAGGAACAAGTCTTCCTTCCAAATTGGCCAACCTAAATTCCTCATTGCTAGAGCCTGTACCTATATTTAGCTGGTAGGATTAAATTGCAAAGCCTTCAAGCTAGGCAGAGCACATTGATCTGCCTTTTTTACAGCTAGCCTTTTGAGCTAAGAGCACCTAAGGCCTTCTGCCTTCCCTAGGACAAAAAGCGTTCACAAAATGAATCCAAGCAAAGAACTCACAGACGAGCTTCGGCTTTATCAGTCCACCCTACTTCAAGATGGTCTGAAGGAGCTTTTAGATGAAAAAAAGTTCATTGATTGCTTCTTAAAAGCTGGTGACAAAAATCTTCCATGCCACAGACTGATCCTGGCAGCTTGCAGTCCTTATTTCCGTGAGTACTTTTTAACTGAACAAAACGAAGAGAAGAAACGTGAGGTAGTTTTAGAAAATGTTGACCCCACGGTCATGGAGGTGATCATCAGGTATCTGTATTCTGCTGATATTGATCTCAATGATACTAATGTGCAAGATATTTTTGCATTGGCTAGCCGCTTTCAGATCCCTTCTGTGTTCACTGTGTGTGTTACCTATCTTCAGAGACGCCTTGCTCCCAGTAATTGTCTGGCCATTTTTAGATTAGGTCTTCTTCTTGATTGCCCTAGGCTTGCAGTGGCTGCGCGTGATTATGTGTCTGACCGTTTTGAGCAAATCTGCAAGGAAGAAGATTTTATGCAACTTGCCCCTCATGAACTTATCTCGATTATTTCAAGTGACGCTTTAAACATAGAAAAGGAACAAGTGGTATTTGAGGCTGCAATGAAATGGGCCAGAACAGATAAAGAGACCAGGATAAAGAGCCTTGGAGAAATTTTTGACTGCATTCGTTTTCGTCTTATGCCAGAAAAGTATTTCAAAGAATACGTGGAAAAGGACGACTTAATCAAAAGTAATCCTGACATTATGAAAAAGGTTAAGGTCATTAAAGATGCTTTTGCTGGAAAATTGCCTGAACCTACCAAAAGCAAAGGAAAATCTGGTGAAGGTGCAGTAAATGGGGATGTAGGTGATGAAGATTTACTTCCAGGATATCTGAATGATCTTCCCAGGCATGGCATGTTTGTTAAAGATCTTGTCCTCCTGGTCAGTGATACAGCAGCAGTTGCTTATGATCCTATAGAGAATGAATGTTATCTGGTAGCACTGGCAGAGCAGATTCCCAGGAATCATTCCAGCATTGTCACCAAATCAAATCAGGTCTATGTTGTTGGTGGACTGTACGTGGATGAAGAGAACAAAGATCAACCTTTACAGTCCTACTTCTTCCAGGTAAAAAAATATATATAGATCATATAGATCTTATTTGATGTTAAATATTAAGCAGCTTTATTTACAGTAATAAGTATTTACATGTGTACTAAATTTTTGTTTGACTTCTATTTCGTTTAAGAAATCCTAAAGAATAGCACTTTATCCC
This sequence comes from Rhinatrema bivittatum, assembly GCF_901001135.1. Classification (NCBI taxonomy): domain Eukaryota; kingdom Metazoa; phylum Chordata; class Amphibia; order Gymnophiona; family Rhinatrematidae; genus Rhinatrema; species Rhinatrema bivittatum. The sequence continues at coordinate 106,459,168 of NC_042620.1, forward strand.
CAACAAAAACCTTTAACAATATCTATTCAGTGTTAAGTTGTGGGATACATTTGTTTATTTTTGTTATTGTTAGTATTAGCTAAATATAGTTAATTTAGTATTTTAATGGTTAATTTACCGCAAATTTTGGTATTGCCTGGAAAACCATAATTTTTTGACTAATAGCCTTTTGTCTTTTCTAATATCTTTAGCATTTATGTGTAAAAAAAAGCCTCAAATAATTTAACATGAAGTATTTAAAATCACATGACAAATGCTTATGAATGTCAAAACGTAAAACATTTTCATGTTATTTGTGCTAGTCAAAATATGAGCAATTAAAATATTGGCCCAGGGCTGTGCCTTTCATATATACTAACCACCCAGAGCTCTCACACAGGTGGAATGTGAAGGATTGTGATTTCTTACATGAGTCCTAGCTACTTGTTCAATGTCATTTTTCATCACTCTGCTTTCTGAAGGAAAAGAAAGCTTATGGAAGTGTGTGTATCTGGCCCTAATAACTTTTTTGTTTGGTGTCCTGTCTTCACAAAAGTTTCAGGGCATGTTGGAGAGGAAGAGGTGACAGGGGTGTGATTTTCAAATCCATGTACATGCACACATTCCAGAAAATAGGTTCTTTAATTGTGATTGGAACTTTGTTTTTAGCTGCAGATTTATGGAATCTGTTTTTAAATGCAACCATGACAGATTTATATTTCAACAAACAAGCTGTGATAGTCCATAGCATAATTTGGTGTCTAGCTTTTGAGAGTTAAAAGAAGACAGTTTTACTCTTAAAAAGTAGTCACAAATATATTAATTTAATCCAATAAATTATTGCCTACAACTTTTGTTTAAATTAATATATTTTGCAGTATCCAAATTCCCACACTTGTTCAATGCAGATTACAACAAATTTAACACATACAACTATCATAAACACTACACTTTAAAAATATTCACCCCTACAGACAATAAAGTATATCCTATTCATCATGTACACTTCTATCATTTCATTAAAAAAACAATAGTTTTAATAATAATCTGAAATAATACAGTTACAATATTCTTAACCCCTCCCTTCACTCCATAAAATTGAGTTACCATAAAATCAAATCCCTTAATTACAGATCAGTCCTGCCCTCCCCCCACCTGCCTATTCCTTATCTGATTATATCCATGGTGTACATGAATGTTAACTCATTTTTACTCTTTAGCCTGTAAAAACTCAATGTGGAGTGATCTTACCAACCCAAAATAATGAAGCCCACTAGCCTAGAGGGGGCCAAGGTATTTATATCAATGACTCAACATTCTTGTCTAGATAAAGTCAGATGCTCAAAAACACTAAGGTTAATTGCCTCCTAGAAAGTCTAAAAAGGACCGACCAATTGCCATACAGACTAACGTCATGGCATTAAATCTGACTGAATAGCCAGATTTTCAGTGCTTTTCATCATGTTGAATAGTTGAGCTTAGCTCTAAGTTCAAGTGGCATCGAGTTCCATAAGACAGCATCCCTCCCTGTGAATGAACATTCTGAGGTCCATTTTCAGCTGCTGTGCAGCTCTGCTAGTTAGCTGGATAAATTTGCAGAGCTAAATATACCCAGCTCTCTTAAAGTTAGTTGGTTATGTCTAACCGGCTAACTTTAAGACAGCCCTACGGCCTGACCAGAGTTAGCCACATAGGTTAAGCGGCTAACTCCGAATATCAGTGTGAGGAAAGGCTGAGCAAATTTTCTGGGCTGGAGCAGTAAGCCATACTGAGTCCAGCATTTTATAATGCAAACTTATACTTTTATTAGCATACACAGCACTTCAACACAAAAGTAAACTGCCATACATTCAGATAGTGTACATACAATACTCATAACGCTTCTTTAGTCTTCCCTAGGGCAATGTACTCTTAGAGAGAGTCAGGAGCTCCTTGCTCCTGGAGACAGGGGCCTCCTGAACTCAGCTGGGCCTAAACACTTATGCTCCCCAGCTGGTCCTGCCCTTTGGCCTCTCCCTGACTCAGCAGGGTCCTGCCCACAGAGCTCTCTCCCTCTGTGGGATTTATGGTGGAGCAGGCTTCTAGCCTGTTCCTGCATATACAAATGGCAAAACAGGATTACTCTGTAACATACCCCTTCCACCCCACCCATCAGACAAGCATCACTACTTCCCGTGGATCCCATCCACGGAAGTACCACACACACACCACTCCCATTCATCTGGCCTCCCGCCAGCTAGGTTTGGGAAAGGGGTTCTATGTTCAGGTTCACATTAGGGCTACCCCAGACAACATTGTAAGTACCATCCCATGCGGCCCTCACTCAGTGTACACCCTCAGTCCTTTATCTGAGTCCATCTTCCACTCCGGGTTCCACTTCCAACCTAGTTGGGATTCCTTGGACTGGCTTTGGGGTGTGTGGTGAGTACTTTTCACGCATCTCTGTGCCTCTGCACAGTCACTACCAGTACCCACTGGCGATTGCACAGCGTCTCTCGCTGACTCCTCGGCAGTGCCAAGCATTGGCACCTCCATAGCCCCTCTCACTGGGGTCTTCACAGTGCTTCCCTCAGACATTTCTGCCACACTGCTCTCTGGTTCCTCCAGACTGCTTCCCAAGGCCAATCAGTGCTGTAGTGCTGTATCCAGCAGGCCATAACATATCGCCCCCTTCTTGTGCCTCCATAGCCCCTCTCTTAGGTCTTTATAGCCCCTATTCTGGGCTTTCTCTGGGTTTTGGGCACCCTTCAGCATCTCCCTCTGGGCCTTCTGTTGTGCCATTCTCACCACTGCCTCTCGCAGGCACTTTGGTACTTACCACTCTCTCTGGAGTGGAGCCACTTGAAGGGTCAAGTGTGAGTCATATAATACAAACAGCTGCTGTGCTTCTTCAGCTTCCAGGAGCCTTGCCTAGCTTCATTTCTGGCAGGTTGGGAGTTTTTCTCAGTTCATTCACTAACATATAGGTCAATTCAGTATGGTGCGCTCAGGCTGAGCAAGGGATAATAGCGCATGGGAAACGCACGGCCAAACCCCCCCCCCCCGAAACTAATAGCGCGCATCACATGCAAATGCATGTTGATGAGCCTATTGGTTACGCTCTATACAGGAGTTAATTTCGGCCGGCACCAGGCAAGTGTACTGAAAAGCGAAAAAAAAACTGCTTTTCTGTACATCCTCTGACTTAATTTCATAGCGATATTAAGTCGGAGGCCCCAAAAATAAAAAAATCTGCCCACGGGTTGGAAAACGGATGCCCAATTTTGCTGGCATCTGTGTTCCGGGTCAGCAGGTTCGACAACCGACGCCGGTAAAATTAAGCTTCGGTTGTCAAACCTGCTGACAGCCGCCGCTTCCGCCAATAAGGAGGCACTAGGGATGCGCTAGTGTCCCTAGCGCCTCCTTATTAGCATGGGCCCTCATTTGAATACTGAATTGCGTGCCCAGGAGAGTGGCCTGGGCACGCGTTGGGAGAGCAGGTGCTCGCCTCGCAGCATCAGCTCTCCCGCGCAGTTTACTGAATAGGCCTGACTGTGTTCTCTCTGCCGGGTTTCCTTAGCTCCCCCTCCATTTGGGTCATCTCTACTGCAATATCCTGTACTGCAGCAATCAGGTGTAGCCACTTAGCTCTCTGAGAAGCCATGGGATTCGGGAGTGGATTCACTGGCTCCACTAGCCTGGCTGGCCTTTCTAGCTGCCAAACCTCTTTCCTCAGGTTTTCCCTTTCTTCCGGCCCTTGGGACTGGAAAACTCCCACTATTCAGTAGTAAATGGTTACATACTTCAGTTAAGCCCACTGGCTTCTCCTCCTTCTTTCACCTGCACTGCAGTAACACGTACTGGTTCTAGACCAGGTTTTCTGGAGTACCGCACAGGCAGCTGAAGTCTTATACAGGGACCACCCCCTATTTCTGTACTTGCTAGCAGCTCCACTTTCTGTTTGGGCCATGCCCTGTTCTAGACACAGTGCACAACATTTTTCTTTTTTTTTTTTTTTTTCTTTTTAAAGGTAAAAATTTTTTTTAAAAAGAACCCCTGCCTCACCAGCACTAACTGCACTGAATATAACAGTCCTATCTCCAGATAGAGCTTGCTTCTTTAGTCTGTTGAAAAATGTAAACCTACTTTCCTGCCAGGTCCTACAGACCCCTCTCTGGTTTAAAGGCAATTTCACTTTTTTTTTGTGCTCTTTGTGGCAGCAGGCTTTACTTCAGTACTCTGGTGCATACTAAAGCCCTGCTTTGCCTCCAGTTTCTGGCAGGCCCTGGAACAAACAAACTTTCTTTTACAGTTCTCCCTTGGAGGCTTGGGTTTTTCTCTGTGCAAGGCATTGAGAAAAAAAATCCCCGAAATGACACTATATATGAGGAATGGCTAAGCAAATCGTCTGGGCTATGGCAGTAAGCCACACTGACTCAAGCCTTTTATAATGCAACCTTATACTTTTATTACTATACACAGCACTTCAACACAAAAGTAGACTGCCTTATCTTCAGACAGTGTACACACAATACTCGCAACAAGATTTTAGTAGGCTGCCTTCCCTAGAGCATCTTTGGACCCTTGCCCATCGTTTTTAATTGGAATGTTATCTAATACGGTGTTGATAAACTTCAGGAACCTAGTCAACTCTTCTCTTGCTTCTGGGAAAATCTCTAAAATCTTAAAGAAAGCGGTGATCACTCCTATTTTAAAAAATGAAGATGCAGACCCCAGAAAACGTCTAAATTACAAACCCATTTCTAGTGTTCATTTATCTCCAAGATATTAGAGAAGGTTGTTACTACCCAACTCACTGAGTTTATGGAAGACAATAGTAAAATAGATCCTGCTCAGGTAGAATTTAGGAGGGGATGCAGCACAGAGGCTATCTTGATAATGTTACCAACTCTGTTCTACCTAGTCTAGATAAGGGCAATTTTGCTTTGTTAATTCTCCTTGATCTTTCAAGTGCATTTGATTTAGTTGACCACAAAATCCTAATTTCTCATCATTCTTTAGGGATAGGAGGGATGTTTCTAAATTGGATTTCAAGCTTCCTGCAAAATAGGTCATCAAGTGTACTCTTTCAAAGGCATTATTTGTGATCAGGTACATCAATCTGTGAGGTGCCTCAGGGATCCTCCCTCTCTCCACTATTATTTAATATTTTCCTATCCCCATTGGGGGACATCATCCGTTCTTTTGGATTTTCACCTTTTATTTATGCAGATGATGTTCAAATTGTCGTCCCCTTGGATCACAATATAGCTATCACCACTTCACATTTAGAGAATTGATGTCAGCCATCAGATCCTGGTTAGGAGAGAATTTTTTGGTTTTAAATTCAACAAAACACTAAGGGCCGGATTTTAAAAGCTTTACGCGCGTAAATCGGCTTATGCACGCCGGGCCTATTTTGTAAAGCCCCGGGACGCATCTAAGTCCTGGGGCTTTACTAAAGGGAAGGTCCAGGGGCGGGGCCAGAGGCCTCCAGCACAGTGGCCATTTGCTGTTGAGTTGGAAGATCGCGTGCCGGCAGGCTGCCGGTGCACACAACCTGAGCCTGCCTCCAGGCAGGTGCAAAAGGTGAGAAATTTTTTGGGGGGGGGGGGGGGGTTTAGGGGAAGGGGTGGGAAGGTTAGTTGGAGGGGAGGGAATGGGGGAAGCCCGCAGGCATCGGCGCACGCAAGATGCACTAGTGTGCACTCCCTTGCGTGCGCCGACTCCCGATTTTATAACATGCACGCGCATGTTATAAAATTGGGCGTACACGTGTGCGCACCAGGTAGCATGCGTACTTTTGAAAATCTACCCCTAAGTCTGTTAATAGGAAATAAACTAGAGAAATTTCAGATCTCTATAGGTAGCTGCACTGTGCAATCTTCCAATGAATTAAAATCTTTAGATGCTAGTTGGTCTATGGAAAATCACATCAATTCAGTCCTCCATCCAGCCTCATTAGACAATTAAAATCATTCTTAACCTTTGAGGCTCTAAAATCTGTGGTTTATGCCCTTGTGATTTTAGCTATAGATGACTGTAAAGCTACATTCTGGGGATTACCGGGTACTTTAATTAGAAAACTTCCAAGTGGTAAAGAACATGGCAGCTAGAATTATTATGGGTCATGCTAGATGCAAATCTGCAGCTCCTCTATTGGAAAAACTACACTGGTTCCCAGTAAGATTACGATGTAAGTTTAAAGTACTTACCCTCACTTTTAAGATCTTAGATGGGATTGGGCCCCCCCCCCCCCCCCCCCCATATGTCATCTAGACTCCGCTGGAAGTCCTCACTCAGGAAAGTGCGCTCTCAGCATAGCTATCTGCTTCAGCTCCCATTTTCAAATCTCCTCTTATCGATCAGGGAAGAAACTTGCTTAATGCATTTTTGCCATAAATTAGAGTCCTGGCTTATGACTTCCAGGCTCTGAGCTCAACCTAGAGCTTTTAAGAATTTTAAATTAAGGTTTCCCTAGTACAATATTGTTTTTAATCCAGTGATAGTTTTATTTTATTGCATTGTTTTAATTGTTTACTTTTGCTGTACATCGCTTTGGAAAGACTTATTGTAAGTTTTGGAAAGTGATTCATAAATCTTATAAATAAATAACTCATTATGCAGCTAGAATTTAGCTCCCAGTAAGATTACGATGTAAAATGGCTTTTGAATATCGACCTCTCTCTTTTTCTGGTCAATCTGAGGTCTTTCACAGGTAATGTCTCTTGTGTTTTATTTGTACAGCGCTGTTTTGTTTGTTCAGCTTGGAGAAGAGACGGCTGAGGGGGGATATGATAGAGGTCTTTAAGATCATGAGAGGTCTTGAATGAGTAGATGTGACTCGGTTATTTACACTTTCGAATAATAGAAGGACTAGGGGGCATTCCATGAAGTTAGCAAGTAGCACATTTAAGACTAATCGGAGAAAATTCTTTTTCACTCAATGCACAATAAAGCTCTGGAATTTGTTGCCAGAGGATGTGGTTAGTGCAATTAGTGTAGCTGGGTTAAAAAAAGGTTTGGATAAGTTCTTGGAAGAGAAGTCCATTAACGGCTATTAATCAAGTTTACTTAGGGAATAGCCACTGCTATTAATTGCATCAGTAGCATGGGATTTTCTTAGTGTTTGGATAATTGCCAGGTTCTTGTGGCCTGGTTTGGCCTCTGTTGGAAACAGGATGCTGGGCGTGATGGACCCTTGGTCTGACCCAGCATGGCAATTTCTTATGTTCTTATGAGTAGCACTATAGAAATGTTAAGTATAGGGCATAGGGTGACTGCTGAAGTTGGGGCACCAGAAAATTTGCTGCTGCTATGTAACCAAAAAACAAGAATTTTGAGATCCTCCAACAGAATTATATCTGATCATCTTGCACATGCTCCATCCCCGAGAGAGCCTCCCCAGACACCCAATCACACCCTGAGCCCCTCAAATACATGATCTATCATGACCCAGCAAGCTCTCAGGGAGATGGATCATGTTTGAAATGCCACTTTTTAAAATGGGATCCAGGGGTGATCCATAGGAATGTATATGGTGGAATCTGGGGAGGCTGTCTTGGCACATATATGTTTGGGGGTTCAGGGTCAGGAATGTGGTGGAATCTGGGGAGGTTCTCTGGGGGATGGATCACATGTTTGGAGTCCCAAATATGTGATCTATCCCCCAGAGAACCTTCTCATACTCTCATATGCATCCCTGAGCCTGAGCTCCCCCAAACATGTGATTCGCCCCCCAGAGAGCCTCTCCCAATATCCCCAAACATATCCCTGACCCCCCCCCCCCCAAACATGTGATCCATCTCATGACAGCCTACCCAGACCCCACCATATATATTCCTGAGGCCCCCCCAATACATGATCCATTATCCAACAGCCCCCATCCCATACAGCTCCCAAGTCCTCAAACCAATGATCCATCAACCATTTTAGGCTTGCCTTTAACTTGCTGCTGGCTCATTGACATTTGCAAATACAGCCATTCTCATCTCGGTTGTGGGAAAGAACTGAGCAGTGGCAGAAGTCAGTAAAGTAGGGATAGCTGATTTGGCTGTCTCCACTGGAAGCATTCAGACTCCTCATGCTCTGCAGTGCTGCATTGATCTTTGCTCTTTCTAGCAGCCACAGGCATGACAAAGGTAGTGCTACTGACCATGTATGCATGTGTGCATGAATGCTGCGTGCATGTCTGCACACCTCTCCTCTTTGTCACAGTCCTGAGGAGGAGGAGCTATAGCAATCAGCAGGGTGACAACAGCAGCAGGCTTCCTGCATGATAAAGGAAGTCTTCCCCTGCTGGCCATTCAGCTATGGAGGTGGCACCAGTGTCAATGAATCATACTGTTGCTGCAGTGAATAAAATAGGTGTGGAGAGCAATACTTTTGGAGGGGGTAGAGCCAGAGTGGAGGTGATAGCATCCAAAGTTGGTGGTGTCTGTACACTATGGATGTTATACCCATGGACTAGTAGGTGTACCATTAACCAATTTAATTGGCTAGAATAGAGTGATCAAGCTGAAAAATACATCTTCAGATGCCCCTGCAGATAGCTAGATCTTGGTCCTCGAAGGCACAGAGTTATGAAAACAATTATAAGCCTGAGGGGAAGCCAGTGTAAGGAGATTAATAATATAGTGACTCATCACACCTTTGAGCACACATGATGACTTTGGCTGCGATGCTCTGTACAACATGAAGATAAGTCACCAACTTACTAGGCACTGTATGCTAGTGTTGTTTGACCTTTGACCTTTATTTTTATATATCTAAGTGAACTAACACAACAACCACACTGCTTCATTTTGGTTTATAATAATTTTCTATTACCATATATCTGTTTTTTTGTACTAGTGGATGCTATTTTTCAATGTCTAATGTGATAAAATGTTTTGACAACTGAGATTAATTTCATCAAAGTAATGAGTTAACAAATATTTATCAACAAAACTAATGTATATGTAAACTCCAAAAAGTTATTTAATATACATGTAAATGAGGGTTATTAATATTTATTTTGGCTATCACTTCTATTTTACATTTTAACTGGGATTTCAAAGGTTAGCTTCTTTAGTTATTCTTATTCTGGCATTTGCAGCTTGACAGCATTGCTGGTGAATGGGTTGGACTTCCACCATTGCCTTCAGCTCGATGTCTTTTTGGGCTGGGAGAAGCAGACAGTCTTCTTTATGCAGTTGCTGGCAAGGATCTTCAGTCCGAGGAAGCAATGGATTCAGTGATGTGCTATGATTTTAAGTAAGCTGTATTCATTGTGTGAGGCACAGTTAAATATTTTATATTATAATCATAATGGGGCGGATTTTCAGAGCCCTGCTCGCGTAAATCCGCCCAAAACCGGGCGGATTTACGCGAGCAGGGCCCTGCGCGCCGGGAAGCCTATTTTACATAGGCCTACCGGCGTGCGCAGAGCCCCGGGACTCGCGTAAGTCCCGGGGTTTTCGGAGGGGGCGTGTCGGGGGGGCGGGCCCGAACCGCGCGGCGTTTTCGGGGCGTGTCGGGAGCGTTCCGGGGGCGTGGCTACGGCCCGGGGCGGCCCGGGGGCGTGGCTGCGCCCTCCGGACCCGCCCCAGGTCGCGTCCCGGCGCGCAGGAGGCCCGCTGACGCGCGGGGATTTACGCCTCCCTCTGGGAGGCGTAAATCCCCCGACAAAGGTAAGGGGGGGGTTTAGACAGGGCCGGGCGGGTGGGTTAGGTAGGGGAAGGGAGGGGAAGGTGAGGGGAGGGCAAAGGAAAGTTCCCTCCGAGGCCGCTCCGATTTCGGAGCGGCCTTGGAGGGAACGGGGGTAGGCTGCGCGGCTCGGCGCGCGCCGGCTATACGAAATCGATAGCCTTGCGTGCGCCGATCCAGGATTTTAGCGGCTCTGCGCGGCTCCGCGCGTATCTACTAAAATCCAGCGTACTTTTGTTTGCGCCTGGAGCGCAAACAAAAGTAGGCTATTCGCGCTCGTTTTAAAATCCGCCCCAATGTGTGGCCACCTGGCTAGAGATTTGGAGAGTTGGGTCAAGAACTCAAAGTTTCATTGTCTAAACTTTGACTCTTGACTCAGAGCTTCAGTAAGATACTTTTCCTCAACATGCCTTATGATCCCCAGCTTTTAACTGAATTTTAATACTATTTTTTTTAAAGAGTTGAATTAATTTGTAATGATTAAGTAGCACACCATCGTCAAGGCATCAACTCTGCAAAAATATAAATCCTTGTGTTCCAGATGGCATGGAAAATGCTATATAAAAGTATACAATAATTATAATATGTTCTTGAAATGACATTGATATTGTTAATATTTATTTTCAGGGCAGTGGCATGGACAGAAGCTAAAAAGCTTCCAATCAAACTATTTGGTCACTCTGTGGTGTCATACAATGGAGTTATTTATTGCCTGGGGGGGAAAACAGATGACAAGTGAGTATATTAGAGTTTTGCTCTGTACTATACTGCAGATGCTTATTAGAGTACGTCATTTGCCTTAAATCTTCATGCTAGACTGATAACTTGAGATCTAAGCTAAGCTCTCACATTATCCTGGTGAAACCAATTGCCACATAAGCTATGTCTTTTTGGGGACTGGAGTTTGGTGGTGCATTTATGAAAATTATCTTCAGATTAGAGAGAATTCTAAATGCCTTTGAGGGCATTATTAGTTCAGAATATGTTATGAAAGTGTTATGGATAGCATAGTGCAGAGTACAGTTGCTGTATTGATCCTGGAGAAAATTCATCATCATCTTCAGCCAGCCAGACCAGTCTAGACATATAGATTATGCTCACTGACTAGCAGAAGAGAGACAGAGATCTATGCCTTTGATGTCATCACCCCTTATAGGCTCCCATGCTGACCTCAGCCTGCCAGTATTCTTTGGCTCCAGCAGATGGTGGGAGTGCATCCTCTGCTCAGAGCTGAGGTCTGGTTAGGTCAGGGTGAAGGAAAAAAAAATTCAAGGCTTCCTGTTGGTTAGCTGCTGAGATAAAAGTTATAGACCCCCTCCTTCAGTTGAGCAGGGCCCTGGGCCAGGGAGCTTCCAGGTTTGTGATAAAGGAGTTGCTCGGCAGTTGTTATTTTCCTGCCCTTAGGTGATTCTTGGGTCTCCTGAAAAAAAAAATTAAAAGGAGTCAGTTTGTGTGTGCTCCACATAAAGTTTAAAAAGAATTTCCTAGCGTGTAGACAGATGGACTCAAGATCAGTGGGTTTATGCTTCCCTGCCAGCGGATGGAGACAGTATACATACTGATGTCACAGTATACATAAGCCTGCGCTGATCCCAGCCTGATGTCACAGTATACATAAGCCTGCGCTGACCCCAGCCTGCTAATCTCCATCTCCAGCAGATAGTGGACGTGCTTCTCCTTATGGGGATTGCTTTGAGCTTTTTGAAAGGAGAAATTCTAAATTCAGGAAAAAAAAAGCCCCACTCTCCTGCGGTGATACCTAAAGGTCCCTCCCCCAGTTGAGAATTCCTGAGGCAATTTCCATGGTCCATCAGAGGTGTACCTTGATCTGGTAGCTGGGTTGCCCGGCTTTGAGTTAGCTGCTAGTTCAGCTGAAAGGCAGCAGGTGCAGGAGACAAAGTGCAGTGGTGACTGCAGATGCCCTCTCCCCCCGCAGCCAGAGACCATCTTTGTATTCAGTCGATAAGCACTGAGCTCAGGTAAGGTTTAAAAAAAAAAAAAAAAAAAAGAGAAACTTTTACCTGAATCAGAGACAGTTAGAGGGGTGTCAGGACTTCCTCTGGTCTCCGTTCTCAGCACGCCATGCCAGCATTCGTTCCCACTCCTGTTGGGATTGGGGAACTGGGCAGATTGGCGGGTTGAGCGGCCCTGCACTTGGGATTTTTTCTTGAACGTGGCATGGTAGGCCACGGTGGCTGTTTTTGTGTGCTCTTGTACGTGTTCTGCGGCCCTCTATAGGCTGTCTGTGTGCGCAGTTTGTCGGCTCTGCGCACGTGTTGTGACTCGGTTTTTGGGCATGCTTTTTACGTTCACAAATGTTTTTATGTGCTTAACTTGGCACACAGGTTGTGCATGCGCCTTGCCGCACTTTCTTCTAGGCGCTTATTTTTTTGGGCTTATTTCATTTTTGAGCAGGAGCCATTCCAACGCACGTTTACCGCAGGAATGGTGCCGGTAAGCAAGAAACCTAAGCGTCTTCCTGTTTGTGTTGCTTGTCATATTAGGGCTTCTCAGCCTGACCTGGCTTCTAACCCATGTCAACGTTGTTCAGACGCTTAGGGGTATATTTTCAAAGGAATGCGCGCGTACCCCCCGAAAACCTACCCCAAACCCCCCCTGCGCGCGCCAAGCCTATTTTGCATAGTCTCGACGGTGCGCGCGCAAGTCCTGGGGCTTGCAAAAAGGGGCGGTCGGGGGCGTGGCCAGGGGGCGCGGTTAGGGATCGGGGGCGTGTCTGGGGGCATGTGGGCGGTCCGGGGATGTGGCCGAGTGCCCCGACACAGCGGCCTGTGTCGGGTCCTGCCGCGCCGGCGCGAGTAAGTTACTACTGCCCGGAGGCAGTAGTAACTTCTCCGATTAGGGGAGGGAAGGTGCAAGGGGGTAGAAAGATTTCGGAGCCGCCTCGGAGGGAACGGGCAGCGCGTGCAGGGCTCGGCGTGCGCAAGTTGCACAAATGTGCACCCCCTTGCATGCGCCGACCCCGGATTTTATAAGATACGCGCGGCTACGCGCGTATCTTATAAAATCCAGCGTACTTTTGTTCGCGCGCGCGTATGTTTTTAAAATCTACCTCTTAAGGAGAGTTGTCTTCCTCAGATTTTGCTAAGCCTGGCTGGTCATGGTCTTGACTGGGGGGACACCTGATCTTGGTTCTCCCTTGACTGGCTCTTCCGTTTGCGAAGGCATTTCTAAGGGACCATCTCCAGTTCCTTATGGGCTTGGTCTGAACCCGGCTGCTTTTTCTTGGGTGGAATTATTTCAAGGCTTACAAAACTTTCCCGACAGGAATCCAGATGGCACTGATGATGAGGTTGATCCGGATTCCCTGGAAGATGGGTAAATTCCTCCAGTGCTGGAACCATATCAAACCATGTTGCGGTTCTTTCATAGAGATGAACTGCCGGCCCTGATTTCCCAGACCTTGAAACAGCTGGGTGGTCCTGGTTCGGATGCTATGTCTGAACTGAGGAAGAATTCTATTTTGATTTCCATAAGTAAAGCCTCTTGTTTTTTCCTAGTGGTGGATGCCATCCAGGAATTGATTGATCTGGAATGAGATGCCCCAGCGGCAAATTTTAAAGGGGGTTGGACATTGGAATGTATCCCCTGGATCTGGCTGTTAGAGAGTGTTTGCGTTTTCCCAAAGTGGATGGTCTGGTATGTGTCATTTCTAAGTGGACAACTATCCCCGTGGAGGGAGGAGCAGCCTTGAAGGATTTGAGGCTATTCCTAAGGAAGCCTTTGAGGCAGTGGCGATGAATTTACAGATTGCCTCCTGTTGCACCCTAGTGGCAAGATCTTGTCTGCTTCTCTAATTCCAGAGTGGTTATGGAGCCTCCTGCTGCCTTTTTAGCAGGCACAGGCTGTGATTTGGTCCCGACCTTGGCCAGAGGAGTGGCTTCGATGATAGTGGCCAGGCGTCAACTCTGGTTGCGAAATTGGTCAGTTGATACAGCATCCAAAGCCAATCTCACCGAGATGCCCTTTAAATGCTTGATCGTATTTGGGAGCGAGAAGGAGAAATTGGCCAGTAAGTGAGGCGAGTCTCCGGTGCCTCGGTTGCCGGAGGATAAGAAACAGTTATACCAAAGGGGCGCTATAAGGGATCGTGTCAGGCAATATCGTCCCTACAGACGGAAGACCTTTCAGCAGACTCGGCCTTTCGGTAAATCTCAATCCTTTCGTCCCTGCCAGCTCAAGAGAGGAGCGGGCTCAGGTGATGGACCTTCCCAATGAAGGTTTGCTGACCCACCTTCCGGAACAGGAAATAGGGGGACATCTCTCTCTCTTTTATCAGAGGTGGGTCGAGATCACGTCGGACCAGTGAGTCCTGGAGGTGATACGCAAAGGGTATGCACTGGAATTTTGCAGTATTCCTCAGGACATGTTCATGGTATCCCCTTGCCACTCCCCGCAGAAGAAGCAGGCAATGGAGTTCACGCTTCAAGGGCTCCTCAGACTGAGGGCTGTGGTTCAGGTGCCCATGCCTCAAGAAAGTATGGGGCGATATTCTATTTATTTTGTTGTGCCCAAGAAGGAGGGCTCCTTTCGTCACATCTTGGATCTGAAGATGGTCAACCGTCACTTGAAGGTGACTCATTTTCGAATGGAAACCTTACGCTCTGTGATAATGCGATGCAGTCGATGGAATTTCTGACGTCCTGGGATCTGTCAGAGACTTTCTTTCACATTCCCTTCTGATTGGAACACCAACGCTTTCTACGCTTTGTGGTGTTGGGGCACCATTATCAGTTTTGGGTGGTGCCTTTTGGGCTTGCCACCACTCCCAAAACATTTTCCAAGATTATGGTGGTGGTAGCGGCAGCCTTACAAAAAGAAGGAATTCTGGTGCTCCCATATTTGGGCGACTGGCTGATTCAAGCCAAGTCTCAGGAAGAGAGCTGCCTGGTGACACACAAGGTGATCTCCTTATTGTAGGAGCTCGGTTGGTTGGTGAACATGACCAAGATCAATCTTCAACCATACCAGTTGTTGGAGCATCTGAGGTTTCAGTTCGACATGGGACAAGACAGTTTTCCTACCAGAAGTTCAGATCCAGAGATTGATGTCTCAAGCGCGTAAGTTGATGAACACCTTACGCCCGATGGTGTGGTCCTACCTACATGTACTTGATTTGATGGCAATTGGAAGAGGTGCCATGGGCAAGGGCACATATGCATCCTCTTCAATGCTCTTTATCTCGTTGGAACCCGCAGTCTCAGGATTATGCAGTTTGGCTCCACTTGCCGATGAAAATCTGCTCCCACCTCCAGGGTAGTTGCAGGAGGCTCATCTGAGAAAGGGAGTTCCCTTGCCTTCTCCAGCCTGGTTGGTACTCACGACAGATGTGAGTCTTCATGGTTTGTGGGCTCAATGTCTGGAGTTAAGAACCCAGGGGTGCTGGAATGCTGAAGAGACCCTCTGGAACATCAATTGCCTGGGGGCCCAGGCGGTACGGCTGGCATGCTTTCAGTTCAGCCACAGACTGTGGAATCGAGCATTTCACATGATGTCGGACAACGTGATGACAGTGGCCTATATCAAGCGCCAGGGAGGAACCAAGAGGTAGAAAGTGTCGCAGGAAATAGACCATCTGATGGAATTGGTGAAAGGTCATCTGCAGATGATCTTGGCCTCTCCCATTTCAGGAACAAACAATGTAAGAGTGGACTTTCTCAGCAGGGAGCGTTTGAATCAAGAGAATAGATGTTGTCAGCCGAGGTGTATCAGCTGATTGTGGATTGCTGGGACCTTCCATTCTTAGACATGCTGGCAACTTCCTGAAATGTGAAGGTTCCTCACTTCTACAGTCGCAGGAGAGATCCATGCTCCTGAGAATAGATGCTTTTGTACAGGTCTGGCCGGAAGACAGATTGCCTTATGCCTTTTCTACATGGCCCTTGCTGGGCAGTATAATTCACAAGATCGAAGGCCACAGGGGGCTAATACTCCTGATGGCGCTGGACTGGCCCAGATGTCCATGGTATGCAGATTTGCGTCAACTCCTGGTGGAGCCCTCCCTTAGTCTTCCACCCAACATGGATCTGTTTCAGCAGGGACCGGTTCTTCACAAAGATCTGACTCGATTCTGTCTTACGGTTTCGCCCACTGGGCCTGAGTCCGTCTACACTAAGGAAAATGAAATTATCAGGTAAGTAATTTCTCTAATACTTGGGAAGCCAGATGCAACAATGAAGGAAACTGAGCTGATACATTAGAGGAGCTTCTCAGGGGTGAGTGCCCAAACTGGGAGATTTGTTTTCAGTGGGACCATTATTTATTCTTGAGCTTTAGCTTCCTGATCGCTTCTTCCTCGGGGTGTGGAAAGAAATTTGCGCTTTGTGGGATATGCCAGCAGTCAGTGGGGGAGGCAATTTTTGCCGCATTTGCAGAAAGGAGAGAGAAATGGAACAGCAAATACAGTGTGCACTGTTGAGGGGGGAGGGGAGGCTGCACCATTGGGGCAGATTTTCCAGCCTGTTCTGGTCGGTGAACTCACTACCGCGGTGGGCATGGCAGTCATTTTGATAGCGCAACCTGTGGGAGCTGCCTTGCTTGATTCTCATGGCACAGGATTCAACAGAAAATTACTCGGGCACTTTGGGCTTTAAAGAGCCAGTGGCATTGTTCCCAGAAATTAGTCTTCCTTCCTATGCCTCCTTATTGGCAGAATTTTTGAAATGCCTTCATAAGTGCTCATTGGGGTCATCCAGTAATAGACTTGATGGCCTACAGCAAGAATGCCAAGGTGACCAGATTTTACAATGGAAGGAAAGAAAAGGGATCATCAGGGCTCTATGCATTAGTACAGCCTTGGCCACAGGACGAACAAACTTTTATATCTTTCCCCTATGGCCTTTGGTGAGCAGGGTGGTCCAGAAGATTTCCAGGCATCACAGTCTGGTGATCCTGGTGGTGACCAAATAGCTGAGGTGTCCTTGGTATGTGGATCTAGTCAGGCCTTTAGATGGATTTCCATTGTGGTTTCCAAAGCACAAGGATTTGTTATCCTAGGGTCCAGTGGAGCATGAAATCCAGTTTGATTCTGTCTTATGACTTCACCTTCAGTTAAGAAGGATTATTCTCAGGGAATGGTTCAAATCCTCCTAAGATATAGGAAGTGTATTATGTCCTTGGCTTATGTGAGAGTATGGAAGATTTTTGAAGATGGTACATGGACAGGAGGTTATCAGCAAAGAAAGCTTTGGTAACATATTCTATAGTTCCTGAAAGGTAGCTTAGATAAGGGTTTTACTGTCAATTTTCTGAAAGTACAAATAGCAGCTACTGCATCGTTTAGGGGTTGGATCCTGGATAGGTCTCATTCTGCTGAGCCAGATGTCCCCAATTCCTCAGAGAAGTGAAGCACATGAGGGATCCAGTTCCATCTTGGAGTTTGAATCTAGTTCTCAATTACCTAGC
Organism: Rhinatrema bivittatum; assembly: GCF_901001135.1. Taxonomy (NCBI): domain Eukaryota; kingdom Metazoa; phylum Chordata; class Amphibia; order Gymnophiona; family Rhinatrematidae; genus Rhinatrema; species Rhinatrema bivittatum. The sequence continues at coordinate 106,476,235 of NC_042620.1, forward strand.
GGATTCTCCCTTCGAGCCTCTGATGATTTCCATTAAAATTCTATCAAGACTTTGTTCTTAGTAGCTATATGTTCAGCAAGACAAGTTTTGGAGCCATTCAGGGAACTATTTTTTAATGTTTTCCAAAGAGACAATAAGGATTCAAACAATTCCTCTTTTCTTTCAAAGCTTGTGTCATCATTGCATCTTAGGTAATTTCCCTTCCTTCTTTCTGTAGACAGGACTGTGGAATAGAGTACTTCAAACCATCACAACTGAGGGTCCAACTAGAGCTGGAGAACCCCCACAGGGGCAGCACAGGATTTCAAGGCAGGACAGAGAGGATCTTCCGCCTGTACCAGCCATCTCCCCCACAGGTTGAGCCCTTGGGTTCTGCTGGCCGGCAGGACTTAGGCTACAGATGGAATCAAGGTGCAGGCTAGAACATGGAGACACAGGCTGGAAAGAAGGGCTGGAGATGGAGGCAAAGCAAGTCTAGAAATTGAGGCAGAGCAGGACTAGAGACAAGGGCTGGGCACACGTGGAACTAGGCTAGACAGGCTGGGCAAACTGGGACAAGGCAAGGCACTGGTAGTACAGGGAATGGATACCAGGGAAGGATTAGGCCAGACAAAGACAAGATAGACAAGGACAAGACAGAACAAGGAACAAGAGGCCCAAAGGCAGTGGTTCAGAACGCCCATAGGCCACTAAGCATAAGGCCTGGAGGCCACAGGCTAGGCAAGGCAGAACTAGAAGGCCAGAAGGACTAGGCAAGACAGAGCTGGAAGGACCAGAGACCACAGAACAAGGTAAGACAGAGCTGGAATGCCCAAACGCCACAGGACTAAGCAAGGCAAGGCTTGAGGGTCCGAAGGCCACAGGACTAAGCAAGACTGAGCTAGAAGGCCCAGAGGCCACAGAGCAATACAAGGTAGATTAGAGCCAAGCAGGGAGCAAAGTAGACTCGGTATCAAATATTGCAAGAGGCAGCTAAATAGACCAAACCCTGCTGAGTCATAGGCCCATGGAGACTATGGCTGGAATGAGAGCAGGTGTAGCTCCATGGGGACCTCTGATGGCAGGGAGGCTACATAGCAGGTTAGATCTTAAAAGTACCCTCCTTAAACACCCCTCCCCCAGTTCTTACCGGGAGGAGGATTTTGGGCATCGGGGGTATAGCCAGAGTGGAACCGAACATTAGGAATCATAGGAGACAGGGTCTGAATGAAAGTCTTTGAAAGTCCACTGAGAACACCTGAGACTGGGTTGTCAGACTCTGGGTTTTTTAGGAGCAAAGTTGGTGGACTAAAATCTTTCAAAGACAAGACTGCAGGGCTGGGATCCCTCATAGGCAAAGTTGTAGGTCTAAATGATTGGGTCTCTTCCTGAGAAGCATGGCTGGCTGGGACTCCTTCTGGAGCAGCATAGCTAGTATGGCAGACTGGAGCTCCTCCCAGAGTAGCACGGCAGACTAGGGTGCCTCCTGGAGTAGCATGGCTGGTATAGCAGATTGGGGCAACTCTCTGAGCGGCACAGTTGGCTGGGGCTCCTCCCGGAGCGGCACGACTGGCATGACAGACTGGCATGACTGGCATGACTGGCATGACTGGCATGACAGACTGGTCTTCCTGGAGTGGCAAGGCTGGACTGGCAGATGGGGGCTCCTAACTTGGGCTCCTTCTGGAGTGGCAAAGCTGGACTGGACTCCTCCGGAATGGCAGACTGACTTGTGCTCCTCCTAGAGTGTCAAGGTTGCTTAGGCGTGGTGGCTTGGGCTTCTCTCTGAGAGGCATTGTTAACTTGGGTTCCTCCTAGAGTGGGAAAATTAGTAGGCTCCTCTAGGAGTGGCATAGCTGGACTGGGCTCCTCTTGAAACTGCATGGCTGGAGCCACTGTGGTAGCACTCACATCCTGGACTGGATTGTTCAGAGCAGTATATGGAACAAAACTAGAGCCTGGAACATAGTTAGATTTCTCTAAAGGAGATAAAGGCAAATCCTTGGAACTGAATACCAGATCCTTCTCAGATAAAAGTTTTCTTGCACGAGAGTAAGGTAAAAGATCTGGGGTTGAGTGTATCACTGAATTCTGTTTAAGGATGAAGTCTGTTTTAAAACAAGGCTCTGGGTAGGTAATTATCCTAGCTGACTGAGACACTGCTACAGGATCAGAGCTGGGAGTAACCTCCACTACTGAAGTAATCTTTAAGGCATCATTCACATAGTTAGTCTTAGTTAGAGCAAGATGACCCAGTCTAATGGTTGGAAATGTACAGGCTGATTTCCGTGGGGCTTGAGCGCCAAGTAACCTTTGATTAGCTATAACTGGAATTTCAGATCTCAAGGCAAGGCTTTCAGTATTTAATAGAGTGGAAAATCCAGAGGCAGTTGAGTTGGAGCTTATCAAATCTTCTTGTTCAGATGCTGGTTTTAAAAGTAAGTTAATCTTAGCTGGAGATGAAATACAGACAAGTGTAACCATTAACCTGGTAGAATCAAGAGTTAGACTGGTGTTAGAAAAAAGCAGAAACACAAGAATCATTCATTAAAACAGATACTGTTGGAACTGAATGATAATACTTTTCTCTTTTAAGTTGATTGTAAAGTTTCTCCCCCACTGACTTCTGCAAAAAGATATTGCCTTCAGAAAAAGTCAAAACAGGTGTCTTAGGAGCAGAGTGAAACTGCTTTTCCTTTTCCAGTATCTGGTATTGTGGATTAACTTCTGCGCAATATAGAGGGTTCTGTGAATGTGGGTTAACTGAAGCCAAGATGGAGATATGTTTCAGTTACAAGGCTTTCCTCTTGCTTCAGACAACAGGAGTACTAGAGTCCTCTGATATAGAATATACTTTTTTAACTTCATTGTAGCATTTCCCTTTCACTCCCTTCTGAGGAGAGCGATTACCTTTAAAAGGAATATTGAGTGATTGTAAATCAGGTTCAACAGACTTTAATTTAAACATAGAATTAACTGGCTTGGTTTTTACCTTCTCATTATGGTGAAAGAAGACATCAGAAGTTTTTAACAAAGAGTGAAAGTGACAAGGACCTACCTCTTCAGAGGTCACTTATGCAGTAACTAGATCTTGTATCTTAGAAGTTGGTTTAATAGCAGCGCAGTGAAAACATGTTATTCAGATCAACTATTTTCTACATAACATTTTTCATATTTCCAAAAGGGGGTTACAGGATTAGGAAGGGTGCATTGACGACACACTAGTTCAAATGGTGGGCTCATGCATTGGCAGACATTGCAGTCCCAATAATAAGGGATATAAAGCAGTGCTGTAGGAACTGGAGCTTTTTGAAGAGTGGGTATTTTATCAGAAATTGATTTAAGTATATCACAATTAAGAAAAATCCCTATGGAGATGGGATTTACACATTTGCATCCCTTATACTCCCAGATTTACACATGCAACACTTTGGAAATCCTGGGGGAGTATGGCCTTGGCAGTTAGTGCAAACCCAGTAGAAAGTTGAGGGCTCTATAGGATTAGAAGAATTTTCACTGGGCTTACCAGGCAGGCAAGAAGTTCTGAACAAACTTCCATGGGGACGGTATGGCCTTGTCATTCTGTCACAACTGAGGCTAGAGCTGGGGAACACCCACAGGGGCAGAAAGGATCTTCTGCCTGTACCAGCCACCTCCCCCGCAAGTTGTGTCCCTGGCGGCCGGCAGGACTTAGGCCGCAGCTAGAATCAAGGTGCAGGCTGGAACTTGGAGACACAGGCTGGAGATGAGGACTGAATACTGAGGCAGTGCAGGGCTGGAGACGGAGGCAAGGCAATGCTGGAGACTGAGGCAGTGCAGGACTAGATACCAAGTTAGGGTAGGACTGTAGACAAGGGCTGGGCACATGTTGGAACTAGGCTGGGCAGACTGAGAAAAGGCAAGGCACTGGCAGCACGGGAAACAGATATCAGGTACAGGTCTAGGCCAGACAAGGAAAAAACTAGACAAGACAGACAAGGACTGGACAGGATAGGACAAGACGGAACAGAATAAGGAACACAGAGGCCCAAAGGCAACGGTTCAGAAGGCCCATAGGCCACTAAGCATAAGTCCCGGAGGCTAGGCAAGGAAGAGCTAGAAGACCCAAAGGCCACAGGACTAGGCAAGACGGAGCTAGAAAGCAAAGAGACCACAGGACTAGGCAAGACTGACCTGGAAGGCCCAGAGGCCACAGGACTAGGCATGACAGAGCTGGAAGGCCCAGAGACCACAGGACTAGGCAAGACAGAGCTGGAAGGCCCAGATGCCATAGAACTAGGCAAGGCTGGAAGGCCCAAAGATCACAGGACTAGGAAAAACTGAGCTAAAGGCCTGCAGGCCATAGAGCAAGAAAAGGTAAAACGGGGTCAAGCAGGGAGCCAAGTTGAAGGCATCAGGTATTGCAAGAGGCAGGGTTAAACAGGCCAAGCGCTGCTGAGTCATGAGCCCATGGAGACTATGGCTGGAGTGAGAGCAGGTGCAGTTCCATGGGGACCTCTGGTGGCAGGGAGGTTCCATAGAAGCCTGGATCCTAACACAAACTGCATAGTTTAAATATAAAAAGATTGCTTTTAAGATATTTGAATGTCATGAACTGTTTCAAAAGGTCATATCTTTTTGTCCTTTATGGAGGTGGCTTCAAAGTCTACTTTGGCATGCTGGATAAAAGAAGTTATTGCAGCAGCCTACATTGGCAAGAGCCAATCCTTACCTGAGAAATGAAAGGCACATTCCACAAGAGCACAGGCATCCTGTGGGAATTTTGGTTTCACCTATGGAGTAAGCCTGCAACTTGGTTGTCATTACATTCTTTCTCAAAGCATTATTGTCTAATGTTATGGCCAAAGAAGAGGCTTCTTTTGGCTCAAAATTATTAAGAATGGAGTGGTAACATCATGTTTACCTCACACCCATGATAAGGTACTTTCTTTTGTTATTTTTTCTGTTGGGAGCAAGAGGAAAGGGGAGATTAGCAGAGGAGAAAAATGGGCAGGGGTGGAGGGGTTGAAGATGGTAGGGGTGGAAAGCAGGGAATTTTTTAGTGGCCAAGGGGGAAGGGTTTGGTTAGTTAAGGCAGCTAGGATAGCAGACTATAGTAACATCACAGGGGGAATTCCGGTGGCAGATCAAAAGAGGTTGGGGAGAGAAGAGTCTCTATCTAAGCTGGGCGATCTGGACTTGGTGGCAGTATCTTCTCATTTTGATAATAGAATGTGGTAAGTTTGGCTGATGGTTCCTCAGACTATTAAATATGTTACCTGGAATATTTCAGGTATTGGGTCTGTTGTTAAAAGGTTCAAGATACTACAAGCTTTACAACAATGTCACGCCCAAATAGCAATGTTACAAGAGACACATTTGGATAAAGTGGAACATCAAAAACTATGTAGACAATGGGTGGAGATGGTTTATTCTGCTCAATCAGGCACTGAGAATGCGGGAGTAGCTATTATGATTGGCAAAATGATTTCCTTCCAAGGTGGTGAAAGACCCAGAGGGAAGATTTATCCTAGTAGCTGGTACTCTATTTGGTCAGCCTCTCACAATATGTAATATCTATATGCCGAATACGTATGATCACAACTTTTTATTAACATTACCAAACTTTTAGCGAAACATACACATGGTCCTTGTTGGCTAGGAAGAGACTTTAGATGCATTCATGATGATAAAATAAATAGATCCAGCCACATACTTTTTACAGGGCCCTCAAGATCTAAAGGTATAGCCTATCTACGTGGAGTTTAGGCTTGGTAGACATTTGGAGAGTTTTGCATCCTCTGGAACAGGAGTACACACGCATTTCAAGGGCACATAATACATACTCTAGGAGAGATTATTTGCTGTTAAATAGAGAAGAATTTGGCAAAGTTACTAAATCAGAAATTGGTCCACTGGAAATTTCTGATCATGCTCCTATCTGGCTTGATATAGACTGGTTTCAGCCCATTGATTTGGAGCATGCCTGGAGATTTCCCAAATATATATAGGGACCAAAAATGTTGAGAATTCTAGATGTGAAAATGGGATGAGTTCGCAGAGAACAATAAAAAAAAACATGCTAATTTGTCGATTCTGTTATGGAAAACATCTAAGGTAGTATTACGGGGTGATATTACATCGTATGCAAATTCTTTTATTTTGGGAACAAATCAGGGAGGGTTTTGGCCAATTTAAAAGTTGGAGGGACATTGCTATGTTATGGCCATGCGTGATCCATTGGGCAAAGTGGTGAATTCAGATAAGAACCTTTGTGCATTATTTTGAGCTTTTATAAATTATTGTATGCTGCAAATGAAGTGGAGCTATCACAGGTTCAGGAATATTTGGCTAGGGAAAATCTTCCCAAGCAGACAGGAGAACAGGTGAATAGATTGAATGTGCCTATCTTATTTTAAGAAATACAATGGGGGATACACCAAACTAAGCTGTTGAAAGCCTTGGGTCCTGATGGTTACTCAGCAAAGTTCTATAAATTATTGACTAACAAACTTGTTGCTCCTTTAGAGAAAATGATTGAGACGTTAGTGAACAAGGGCATTTCCTGTTAATTCCGAATTCTGCCCTTATTATGGTGTTACTGGGAAGGGATCATATGTTCACAAACTCATATCAGCTTATTTCTCTTTTGAACTTTGACACCAAGTTGCTTGCCAAAATAATGGCAGATAGGCTGGCATGAGTTATTACGCTACTGATTGGGGAGAATTAGGATTTGCACAAGGTCGAAGTTCAGTATATAATGTTTGCAGAATTATTGCATTGATGGAGGCTAGCCATCATCGACAGCTCTCGTCCCTCATACTTAGCTTTGATTTGGAAAAGGCCTTCGACAAGGTGAATTGGATGTTTATGTTTGAAACCCTGAGAGAGGTAGGTATTGATGGTCATTTTTTGCTTATTATCCAAGTCCTTTATAATAACCCGACTGCTTCCATTCTTGTTAACAGTATGAGTTCTGAAATGTTTCCATTGCAAAGCAACATGCAGCAGGGGTGCCTGTTATCTCTGCTTTTTCTCATTTCATTGGAACCACTTCTATGAAGAATACATGCTAATGATGATAGTATTAAGGGAGTGCCTCTGAAACAACCACCCAATTTGAGTTTTAAATTGGCAGCCTTTGCTGACATTTTGATTCATTTTTGTGAGCTAGCTATGTCTTTGGTAGCCCTTTTAGGTGAATTTTCAGCTTATGGAAGATTGACTTATCTAAATTTAATTGTCGGCCGTCCAGAAGCATTGCTGATATCTGATGCAGTGATCACAGATTCAGGTCCTGTTTTTCCTATGAAATGGACTATTGATTCCTTCAAATATTAGGGATTAGGCTACATAAAGACCTATCTAAAATGTAATCACTCGGTATTCAAGAACTATTGGCACACACCAAAATGACCTTTGAAAAGTGGATTGATTTTCCATTATCTATATCAGTTAGCGTAAATCTTTTTCAAATGAAACTTCTCCTGAAATGGTTGTATATGTTTCAGACAATATCTGTGTTTTTAACCTAAACCTAAAGGGAGGTGCTGGCAATCAATAGACTTATTCAGCAGTTTGTATGGTGGTGTAAGAAACCACATATAGCCCTATTCATATTAATAAGAAGACGTGATAAGGGGGGATTGGATTTGGCTAATTTGAAGTTGTACTGTTTGGTATGTAACATATGGCATTTGGGGGATTGGTTGATGAGTTTTAGTTTTAAACTGCTTTGGCCTGTGAGAGAGATTTCCTTACTCCGCTGCATCTTAGGTATGTTCCGTACAGCCCTAGATCTGTTTTGACGTTCCCTCTGCAGAGTAGTGTTTTCATTATGCCGCTTTGCAAAACATGGAAATGGTTGAATATTAAGCCTCAATTAAATTGTAGGTAGACCCAATTTCTTCCTATTAGGGGTAATAGAAACCTTGCCCCAGGATTACATTCCAGAATTTTCAAGGATTGGGGATCAAGAGTTTTCAGTGCTCACTCAGCTTTTTGATGAGGAGGTGGGGAGATGCTTTAATTTCAGGATCTTCAGTGAGAATATGTTAGACCAAAGTCACTTCTATGCTTATTTACAAATTTACCACAAAGCTAACTCCTTGGATCTGCAAGAATTTAAACATGACAATTGAGAGTTCCTTTGGGATTTCTTTGACTTAGAGGATCCCGGTTGTCACACAATATCATTTTTCTATACATTTCTTAATAAAAGAGAAACATTGCTTCAATTTACAAATGTACTATGGATTGGCAGTAGGAATTGGAGTTGGCTTCTTCCCCACCTCAATAACTAAAATATTTCTCTAGGATCCATACTATTATTACGAATGTAGGCCTGCGAGAAATGTATTATAAGTTTATCATGCAGTCATACATATTTTGTAAACAAGCTTTTACTTGGAAATTCTGTCAATCAGAAAGTGGCCTCAAATGTCAGTCAGACGAGGGTTTGTTAGGATAGGTGTGGTCATGTTCCACTATTAAAGAATTTAGGGGTAAAGTGCAGCAATATATACATGAAATTATGAAGTATCCATACCTTTAAGGATCCAGATTTTTCTTTTTGATACTCTACATCAAATAGTCTTTAAAGATAAGTCTACAAGATTGTGGGTAAGAAAAGTATTGTTGCTGGTAAAGAAAGCCATTTTACAGAAGTGGTTGTCCTCCAAGGCCCCTATACTCATACAACTGTCTTGCTATCCATCAGCAATGTATTATGGAACTGCATGTACATAAAATTTATTTGAAAATTAAGCAAAAAACTTTCCTGAAAGTTTGAGACTCATCTACAATCGCTGCCTCATCGGACAAGAAGTCTAATTGTAAACACAGCACAGTGAAAGTTGAACATGTATTATTGCCTGCCTTGTAATTCTGTTATCTGCTAAGTATGCATGGGTGGGAGAGGGAGGGAGGGCAGAGTGAGGGAGTTTTCAGGTGTTTGTGGTTCATGTATCACATGTGTATCTGCATTGGTTTGTGGAGATGTAACGTGTCACACCTCTCTACATAGTTGTTATGATGTATTGATTGTGTGTTAAATATAAATTAAAATATTTAGAATTAAAAATTGAGAATAGGTTTGGAGCAGAAGTAGCTTGGATATGTCCTGTATATCTGGACTGCTCTCGCTGGATGAAGAGAGAGGAGAAATTTACATTTACCTGATAATTTCCTTTCCTCAAGTCCAGCTAGACCAGTCCAGAATCTGCCCAATGCTGCCACACTGGAGATTTCTCCTGATGTAAATTACAGAGAAAGTTCATGTGAGAAGTTAATAATGTTGCCTGATAGGTCAATACCATAACAATAACCTATCTGTTTTTTTAAATGTTTGTTTATTCAGACTATACTGTCCTGGAGGGTACCCTGGTTTGGAGGGAGGGAGAGTTGGTAAATAATTGATTAGCTTGTTATAAGATACTGCAGGCTGAGGTCAGCATGAGAGCCTATAAGGGGTGACATCAGCAAAGCTGTTAATCTCTGTCTCAATCCGCAAGTTATTTAGCATAACCCATACAGCTGGACTGGTCTGGTTGGACTCAAGGAAAGAAAATTATTAGGCAAGTGTAAATTTCCCCTTTGTATATTGTTACGCCTGTTAAGAGGCCTGTGAGGTCTCGAAAGCACATATAATTTTAATATAGTAAAACTGTGTGTAATAGTTCTATTTACAGATAGGGTAATTTTCTGTGGGTAAAGCACTACTTCTGCAGATAAAGTAGTGCTATACTTATAGAAGTGGCCCTTTATAAAAGTACAAGACTGATAAGTTGTAAAATTACATGCATAAAATTACACGTGTATATACTGCATACTTTTATACACATAGGGGACAGGTGTTCCAGGGGGTGGAATCTGGGCAAGGCTGAGACTTGAGGCATACTTTTTGATTTTATAAAATATGAAGCAGATGTTAAGTGCCATGTGTCTGTCTAAATTCGTACTTAGTATAAATGGTGGCATTTGAAAATCCTTCTGTGCTGACTGGTCCCAAGATAGCTGGATAATATGTTATCTGGCTAAAAAGATAACCAGCTAGCTTGGGAGCATTCCGCAGTGGAGCCAGTTATTTGGCTGAGTTGACCTGATAAACACTGATTTTCAGTTTTATCCAGCTGAGATAACCAGATAATTTTAGGATAGCTGAAGAGCAGTACTAGAGTTAGCTGGATAAACATATCCAACTAACTTTAAGATAGCCGGGTATATTCAGCTGCACTTCCACACTGCTGAATATCTTGGCTAAGTCAGCTGGATCCTTCTTCAAATTTTTGAAGGATGTTTTGGCTAAAATAGCTTATTTAAGCTCACCTTTTAACCACGCTGGTAATCGTTTTGCCTTCCTTCCACATTTCTTAATTCATGGAATACATCCGGACTGTGCTTCTAAGATTGTATTTTTAAACAATGTCCACTCCTGTTGTACAAAGTTCTTTAGACAGCTCCTTGGTGCTCATGATAGGGACTTTGTGATGAATTTATCCTGTCATCATGTGACTTGGTATTTATTTAACACAGGTGGAGCCAATTCACTTTGTGTGTGCTTTTGATAGCGATTGGTTACACTAGGGGTTTAAGTATTTAGGATTGCTGCAGAAATATAATTGAGGGTGGATACTTAATCAAGATATTCCATTTTTAAATTCTACTTCATTTTCTAAGGAATTCTGGAATATATTTTTTACTTTGCAGTTTTGAGGTAGATATGTGAATGCATGGAACAGATATTGATTTAATGCATTTTACTTCCAGGCTATCAGGCAATAAAAGGTTTATGGAGCTATATTCTGTATCATTTTAGTAGCTCTCCTCTAGATTGCCACTTTTCTTTCTTTAGCCTTCCAATGATGTGGTCTCCAGATTGGACACAATAGTTTACCTTGGGTGACAATGATGATTTTGTACAGTAATTATCTCCTTTCTGTTATCCACCCTAATATTCCAATGGTTTTCCCCATTGTTTTGTTGCATTTTGTTTCCTAAGAAGCCTGATTAGACGTAATTTCCTCTAGTAGAGATAAATTATTTTTTTATTTAAACATTTTTATATACCGGCATTAGTTGTGGACATCATGCCGGTTTACATCAAAAATTGGTAAAGTATGGAAATTACATATTAACAGGGAATTCGAAACTGGGAAGAGGGTAAATAATTAGTTAGGATAGACGAGAAATAATAGTAACATAAACATTAACATGGTTCCTCGGTGTGAACGAGGAGAGGGATAGCAACATATGGTTCCTCAGTATGAGGAAGATGTAACAGACGCAGTGTGGTCTATTTTTTATTGGAGGAGGTGTGGGAAAAACAGTGATCCACTAAATATACTCTGACAATTAATATTTGTTTTTCACTTCAAACATCATATAATAAAACAGTAAATATAGTTGCCATCCAATAACAAATACATATAAAATTAATATTATATGTTATATAGTACAGCGTGTACTTCGATACCAAGATAAAGCCTAAGGTAGGTTAGGCTGTGTAGTATTGCATCAGAAATAGACAGACTAAGTGGATCTGTTGATCCTTATGTCATCATTTGCATTTTATTGAACTCAAAAGGAAGATGGCTTTTTTACTGTTCCTGCCCTATCACACTTTCTGAAGAGTTCCCCCTCCTCCCCCCAATTAGTTTCTACAATGCAACATTATACACACTGGGGTCCATATTCAGTAACGGGCCAATTCAGTAAAGTCCGCGGGAGAGCGGACGAACGCCCGCTCTCCCGGCGTGCGCACAGGCCACTCGCCTGTGCGCGTGATTCTGTATTTAAATTAGATGGTGCAGTAGAAACGGGCAAAAGGTGTCCCTAGCGCCTCCTTTTGACCCGGAGTGGCAGCTGTCAGCGGGTTTGACAGCCGACACTCAATTTTGCCGGCGTCGGTTCTCGAGCCTGCTGACAGCCACGGGCTTAGAAACCGGACGCCAGCAAAATTGAGTGTCCAGTTTTCGGCCCGACAGCCGCGGGCCCATTTAAAATTTTTTTTTTCTTTTTTTACTCTTCAGGACCTCCGACTTAATATCGCCATGATATTAAATCGGAGGGTGCACAGAAAAGCAGTTTTTACTGCTTTTCTGTGCACTTTCCCGGTGCCGGCAGAAACTAGCGCCTACCTTTGGGTAAGCGCTAATTTCTTAAAGTAAAATGTGCGGCTTGGCTGCACATTTTACTTTCTGTATCGCGCGGGCATACCTAATAGGGCCATCAACATGCATTTGCATGTTGAGGGCGCTATTAGGTGCCGCGGGTTGGACACGCGTTTTCCGCCCTTTACTAAATAAGGGGTAAGGGAAAACGCGCGTCCAAGGGCAGGTTAACAGTGCGCTCCGTCGGAGCACACTGTACTGTATCGGCCTGTTAGTTGGTTAGTGGACAAGTTATCTGGCCAAAGTTAGCCTGATAACTTGTCCCATATATTCAGCGGGATAAATGTCCTACTGAATATAGCCATCCTAAAGTTATCCAGCTACGTGTAGCTGAATAACAAATACCTAACTGGCTATCTTTGAATATACTCTATATAAACACCACGAAAAACAGTGATCCACTAATATATGATCATATCAAGAAAGAAACGACTGTTCTATCACTGTGAATAAGAATTATTTTCTGTTTGATTTATCAATGTCTTGTGTCAATTTCGTTATTGTCTTTCAAAAAATATTGATCCACTCAGTGTGTAGGTGTTGACGACAATAATGAAATTGACACAAGACATTGATAAATCAAACAGAAAATAATTCTTATTCACAGTGATAGAACAGTCGTTTCTGTTCTTGATATGATCATATGTTTGAATATAGCCAGTTAAGTTTGTTATACGGCCTTGTGTGACCAGATAATGCACTACTTAACTGGATATCTTTAAAATATATCAGGCTAAGAAGTGCTGTCATCACTCAAAAACAGACTAGAAGGTGGCCAAACCCCTCTCTGCGCCCCGCAAAGTGTGATACTAAAGCCGTGTCAACTTAAGTTGACGTTTACACTTCCAGCTCTGCTGTGTCAGAGCAGCGCTGGAGGCACCGGGAGTGTTGTAGAGGGTCCCTCACTCCCAGCACAGATAAAAAAGATAGCCGGAATGGGAAGGGGCAGAGGGATGGAATTTTGGGGGGGGGGGGGGGGGGGGCAGGTGCCAGGATTCTTCATTGTGGGTGGATGGGGGAAAAGGCTGGGAGGCAGCCGCTCGGTGTGTTTCACAGTCAGGACTGTGGCCTGGCATACAAGACTGTGCACTTCATCAAGCTTTAAAAAGGTTTCGGGAGGGGGGATGGGGTAGGAGACTACGGACTGACAAGGCTTTAGTATCACGCTTTGTAGTCTGTACTTTATTTTGTTGGGTAATGGCTGCACTACGTAGCCGGATATCTTTTAAGGATATCCAATTGAGTAGCGTGTTATCTGACCACATAAGGCTGCTCAGAAGCAGGTCTAAAATTATACAGCTAACCTAGCTGAATATATCCGATATTCGGCTAGGTTAGCCAGATAACTCAACCCCTCCCGGAACGCCCCCAAAATGCCCCTTTTTTATCCAGCTAAATTATAGCCGGATAACTACTTATCCATATATAATTTAGACTGATAAGAGGCTGAATATGTTACATTTGCTATTTAGACAGATAACTTTTCACTTATCAGTCTAAACGGCTTTTGAATATGGACCTCATTATGAGGCTGATATTTAGTGCTACTTAGCTGGATAAATAGGGTTTTATCCAGCTAAATGGCAGCTGCTAAATATCCGGCTATGTTCAGCAGCTACCACTTAGCCAGATAAGTATAAAGCAGATAGCCAGATATCTTAGGGGTGGACAATGGGTGGATCAAGGCAAGGCAACTTATCAGGTTATCCTAACTATAGCTTATCCAGTTATATTCAGCAGCATATCCCTTCTAAGTTAGCTGGATAATTTATATCCAGATAAGTTAGATAACCGGATATCTCTGAATATTCAGCTCTTCATGTCCATGGATATTCAAATGATTACATAAAGAATGGATATATGTTAAGGTGAGGTAATACAGTATATGAGCTGTGTAAGAGAATGACCCTGTTTTCCTCCCTTTTGTGTGTGGGGGACCAGACAGGGAGCCTGGTCCACCTTAAATCCCACAGAGGAAAAGAGGTCTGTGGGCATGACCCAGCTAGGGCTGGGATAAGAGCTCAAGCCCAGTTGTGTTCAGGGGACCTCTATGCCTCCAGGAGGAAGGCAGGTCCTGTAAAGCACTCTGTCCAACATAGAAGAGAGTGAGTGTACACTGACCAGAAGCAAGGCAGTCTACAGTCCCTGTATGTGTAAGTGACTACTGTTAAGGTAGGAAGTCCATTGTGAAATATTGTTTGTTTAATAAAGTTTTATCTGCATCAGAAATGCTGGAGTCTATGTGGCTTTCTGTCTCCAGCCAGGGAAGTACCACTTAGTCTCCCACAAGCTGCTAAAATAAATACCTCCATAAAATTGATTCATCAAACATTTGCCCTGTTCTTGGCCTATGGAAAATCAAATCCTCTGAGTTTTGGAAATGGGCAAATACTTTTTGATTTATCACCACTGTCCACAGAAGAAATTAAGTTTGATATTAATATAGTACAACTTTGATTTTGGTTATAATAATACATGTGAAAGCAGTTGATTTAAAGGAGATCACTTTTTTGTAAATGATACTTAGCAAATGTAGTACTGGTAATGAAGTTTGTAATTTATTTATTTATTTATTTTTTAGACAAGCCAGTCTTTTAGACCATGCAACTTTATTAATGAAGCAAGCTTTCTTTTTTTGTGTTCTTTCATGTTTTGTTTTTCTGTATCTTTCTTTTATTCTGCACAGGAAATGCAACAGCAGAGTATTTATATACAACCCTAAAAAGGGAGACTGGAAAGATATTCCTCCCATGAGGACAGCTCGCTCAATGTGTGGTGTGACTGTGCATAAGGGCAAGATCTTTGTTGCTGGTGGTGTTACTGAAGATGGCTTGACTGCCTCAGTTGAAGCATTTGATCTTGCTAGTAACAAGTTAGTGTATTTTCAAACTTTTTATACATTTTGAGGTTGACAGTTAAAAGGGTTATCTGGACAGCTTTTGAATCTACCTGGACAAACCCCAAGGTTTGAATTTCCCACTCTGCCAAGCAGGGTCATTAGCCAGAAAAGAAAGAGGTGGTGTGGGGTGTTCCGAGGGGCATAGCTTAAGTTTATCCAGCTAACGCTGAATATCAGTGCCAGCCAGATAAAGTTGTCTGGTTAACTGTTTGGGAAAAACTGTAGGCCTAAAGTTAGCTAGATGATAAAAACAGCGGCCAATTTCCCTCCCCACCCCTCAATATTATTCCAAAATGTAAATATGATGTGTGACCAAGCAGACCCTCCCAATATAATTTAAAATTGTCCTACAGCAAATAGGGTACTATCCCCAACCCCTCCTCCTAACTTTAAAAAATATATATTTGTAGCGTGTAGACAGATGGACTCAGGACCAGTGGGTTTATGCTCCCTTGCCAGCAGATGGAGACAGAGCAAGCTGACATCACAAGATATATAGCCCTGCGGTGACCCCAGCCTGCCAGTATTTCCCGTCTCCAGCAGATGGTGGATGTGCATCTCACTATGGAGATTGCTTAAAGGTTTTTGGAAGGAGAAATTTAAAATTCGAAATTCAGGAAAAGAAACCCCCGCACTCCTGCAGTGATACCTAAAGATCCCTTCCAGTTGAGAATTCCTGAGGCGATTTCCATGGTCCCTCAGAGGTGTGCCTTGGTGCGGTAGCTGGGTTTCCCAACGTGGACTTAGCTGCTTAGTTCAGCTAAAAGGCAGCGGGTGCAGGAGGCCGAGTGTGGTGGTGACGGCAGATACCCTCTCCCCCCACATCCAGAGACCGTCTCTGTTCTCAGCCGGTAAACGCTGAGCTCAGATAAGGTTTGAAAAAAAAAAAAAAGGAGAACGTTTTACCCTGAATCAGAGACAGAGGGGTTTCAGAAATTCCTCTGGTCTCTGTTCTCGGCGCGCTCTACTGACTTTCATTCCTGCTTCTGTTGGGATTGGGGAACTGGGCAGCCTGGTAGGTTGAGCGGCCCCCAGTGGGCTAGGCCCTGCACTTAGGCTTTTTCTTGCATGCCACGTGGTAGGCCATGGTGGCCATTTTCATGTGTTCTTGTGCGTGCTCTGCTGCCCTCTATAGGCTGGTGTGTGCAGTGCAGCGACTTTGCACACACGCGATCGGTTTTTGGGTGTGCTTTTTACATGCACAAACTTTTTTATGCGCTTAACTCAGCGCATAGGTTGTGCGTGCGCCTTGCCACGCTTTTTCTAGGTGCTTATTTTTTAGGCATATTTCATTTTGTTTAGTAGTGAACTGCCAATATGATGTAACTACTTAATACATTATCATAAGAACATCATATATCTATGGAATCTTCAGGTTAATTTTCATTCGTGAATCGAGATCTCATATATTGCCAGAGAGAATTTTTTTATATATTGTACACTCTTGCTCTCAAATGTGTGGTTGTTTTAAATGTACACCACCACATAATAAGCACAGTATATAACTGTGTTTTCCTTTTTATAATCATTGGTCTCTGTTTCACAGATTTTATACCTTTTTTAAGTAATAATTTTTGTGCTTTTTTCAGTCAGTTACAAGCAAAGTAACACTTATTTCATGTTGTTTGCTGAACAATTAAACACTGGAGGAGCGATTCAAAATATCCTGCCCGACACGGCTCGTGTTTCGTTGAATGTTTTGTCAGGGGCTATAGCTGTATCTTTTAAGTTTGCTCCAAAGTTTTTTGTGTCACTCGTTTAAGTCATGTTTCAGCATTTCCAAATACAGTTTCCATAGATATATGATGTTCTTGTGATAATGTATTTCATTTTTGAGCACAAGCTGTTCCAATGCACATTTACCACAGCGATGGCACCGGTAAGCAAGAAACCTAAACATCTTCCTATTTGTAATGCCTGTCATATTAGGGCTTCTCAGCCTGACCTGGCTTCTAATCTGTCTCAGCGCTGCTCATGTGCTCAGGAAGAGTCGTCTTCCAAGGATTTTGCTAAACCTGGCTCTTCTCATTCTAATGATCAGTTGGACACAACCTTGACTGGGAGGATGCCAGATCTTGGTTCGTCCTTGACTGGCTCCTCTGCTGGCGAGGGCAGTTCTCTCGGACCAGCTCCAGTTCCTTCTTGGCTTGGTCTGGACCCGGCTGCTTTTACTTGGATGGAATTTTTTCAAGGCTTACAAGCCTTTCTTCAGGCGCAGTCCTCCATTTCCTCCACTCAGCTGGTGGCTCCTCCCTCTTCCAGTCCTATGTATAAGCGCCGAGGCTCACCTCGGCTGCCTGCAGGTGTTCCCGATAGGAATCCGAATGGCACTGATGATGAGTTCAACCCTGATTCCCTGGCAGATGGGGAAGTTCCTCCAGGACTGGAACTGTTTCTAACCATGTTGCTGTTCTTTCATAGAAATGAACTGCCGGCCCTGATTTTCCCAGACCTTGAAATAGCTGGGTGTCCCTGGTTCAGATGCAATGTCAGAGCCAAGGAAGAATCCCATTTTTGGTTTCCTTAAGTAAAGCCTCTTGTTTTTTCCCTATGATGGATGCCATTCAAGAATTGATTGATCTGGAATGGAATGCCCCAGAGGCAAATTTTAAAGGGGGTTGGACATTGGAACTACTGTACCCCTCTGGATCCAGCTGTGAGAAAGCATTTGCCTTTTCCCAAAGTGGATGCTGCGGTATGTGCCATTTCTAAGTGGACAATTATCCCGGTAGAGGGAGGAGCGACCTTGAAGAATGTACATGATAGAAGGATTTAGGCTATTCTGAAGCAAGCCTTTGAGGCAGTGGCAATGAATTTACAGATTGCCTCCTGTTGCACCCTAGTGGCGAGATCTTGTTTGTTTCTCACTCAGGAGGTTGATGAGGCTGGAGGGAATTTCAGAGCAGTTATGGATCCTACTGCCACCTTTTTAGCAGACATAGGCTGTGATCGGACTTTGGTGATAGTGGCCAGGCGTCAACTCTGGTTTGAAATTGGTCAGCTAAATCAAAAAAACAAAAAGCTTCACATGTATGTATGAATAATTTAACATAGATATTATTGAAAGGGATGTTAAGATGAAGAGGAAAAAGACCTCAGAACCTCTATACCTGTTCTAACCAGAACGGTATGGTATTTTTGAGGTTATTCTAATCATAGGTCTTCCGCCGCACATGGATCCTGAGCTTCCCAATGAAGGTTTGCCAACCCACCTTCCAGAACAGGGAATAGAGGGATGTCTGTCTCTTTTATCGGAGGTGGGTCAAGATCACGTCAGACCAGTGAGTCCTGGAGGTGATACGTGAAGGGTATGCACTGGAATCTCGCAGTATTTCTCGGGATGTATTCAGGGTGTCCCCTTGCCACTCCTCCCAGAAAAAGCAGGCAGTGGAGTTCATGCTTCAAAGGCTGCTCAGACTGAGAGCTGTGGTTCTAGTGCTCACGTCTCAAGAAAGTATGGGGCGATATTCCATTTATTTTGTTATGCCCAAGAAGGAAGGCTGTTTTCGTCCAATTCTGGATCTCAAGACTGTCAACCGTCACAGAGTGGAAACCTTACACTCTGTGATAATGGCGGTGCAGTCAGGGAAATTTCTGATCTCCTTGGATCTGTCAGAGGCTTACCTTCATATTCCCAGCCGTTTGGAACATCAATGCTTTCTACGCTTTGCGGTGTTGGGTGCCATTATCAGTTTCAGTTGCTGCCTTTTGGTCTAGCCTCCACTCCCAGAATATTTATAAGATTATGGTGGTGGGAGCAGCCACCTTGCGAAAAGAAAGAATCCTGGTGCACCCATATTTGGACGACTGGCTGATTTGAGCCAAGTCTCAGGAAGAGAACCACTTGGTGACACAATTTGTGATCTCCTTATTGCAGGAGGTTAGTTGGGTGGTGAACCTGACTGAGAGCAATCTTCAACCGTCCCAGTCGTTGGAGTATCTGGGGGTCCAGTTCAACATGAGACAGGACAGAGTTTTCCTACCGGACGTTCGGATCCAGAGATTGACATCTGAAGTGCGTCAGTTGATGAATACCATACGCCCGTCAGTGTGGTCCTACCTACAGGTACTCCGCTTGATAGCAGCTACCCTGGAAGTGGTGCCATGGGCAAGGGCACATATGCATCCTCTTCAGTGCTCTCTGCTATCTCATTGGAACCCACAGTCTCAGCATTATGCGGTTCAGCTCCACTTGCTGAAGGATATCTGCTTCCACCTCCAGTAGTGGTTGCAGGAGGATCATCTGAAAAAGGGAGTTCCCTCATCCTTTCCGGCCTGTTTGATATTCATGACAGATGCGAGTCTCCACAATTGGGGGGTTCACTGTCTGGAGATAATGGCCAAGGGGCACTGGAATGCTGAAGAATCCCACTGGAACTTCAATCACCTGGAGGCCAGGGTGGTACAGCTGGCATTCTTGCAGTTCAGCCACAGGCTGTGGAATCAAGCATTTCGTATGATGTTGGACAACGCGATGACAGTGGCCTATATCAATCACCAGGGAGGAACCAAGAACCAGCAGGTGTTGCAGGAATTAGACCAGCTGATGGAATGGGTGGAAGGTCATCTGCAGATGATCTTGGCCTCTCACATTGCAGGAAAAGACAACATAAGAGCGGACTTTCTCTGCAGGGAGAGTCTTGACCCAGGAGAGTGGGTATTGTCAGCCAAGGCATGTCAGCTGATTGTGGATCGCTGGGGCCTTCTGTTCTTATATATCTGCTGGCAACTTCTCGAAATGTGAAGGTTCCTCTCTTCTACAGTCACAGGAGAGATCCATGGTCCTGGGAATCAACACTCTCGTAAAGGTCTGGCCTGAATACAGATTGCCTTATGCCTTTCCTCCGTGGCCCTTGCTGGGCAGGATAATTCACAAGATCGAAGGCCACAAGGGGCCAGTACTCCCTAGAGGCCTTCGATCTTGGGTGCTAGACAGGACAGGTGTCCATGGTATGCGGATTTGCAACATCTCCTGATGGAGGCCCCCCTTCATCTTCCGCCACACATGGATCTGCTACAGCAGGGACTGGTTCTTCATGAGAATCCAACTCAATTCTGTCTTACAGTTTTGCCCTTGCGAAGGCTCACCTGTTAAAGCATGGTTATTCCTCTGCAGTGATTTCTACTTTACTCTGCGCTCACATGAGAGGTCTTGAACGAGTAGATGTGACTCGGTTATTTACACTTTCGAATAATAGAAGGACTAGGGGGCATTCCATGAAGTTAGCAAGTAGCACATTTAAGACTAATTGGAGAAAATTCTTTTTCACTCAACGCACAATAAAGCTCTGGAATTTGTTGCCAGAGGATGTGGTTAGTGCAGTTATTGTAGCTGGGTTCAAAAAAGGTTTGGATAAGTTCTTGGTGGAGAAGTCCATTAACGGTTATTAATCAAGTTTACTTAGGGAATAGCCACTGCTATTAATTGCATCAGTAGCATGGGATCATCTTAGAGTTTGGATAATTGGATAATTAGATCTTTAGATAATCTTTAGATAATTTAGATAATTATCTAAAGATTATCTAAAAATTATCTAAAGATTATCTAAAGATAATTTAGATAATTATCTTTAGATAATTAGATAATTGGATAATTAGCATGGGATCGTCTTAGAGTTTGGATAATTAACAAAAAAAATCCGAAATAAATAATTGTCAGGTTCTTGTGGCCTGGTTTGGCCTCTGTTGGAAACAGGATGCTGGGCTTGATGGACCCTTGGTCTGACCCAGCATGGCAGTTTCTTATGTTCTTAAGTTCTCCACTTCCTTGGCTTAGGTGTGGGTTTGGAGAGCTTTTGAGGCCTATTGTGAGGAGTGGGGTATTCTTCCTCGTTCAGTTAAGATCTCTCTCATTTTGGATTTTTTGCAGGATGGATTGAATAAAGGCTTGGTCCTTAATTCCTTGAAGGTGCAGGTTGCGGCACTTGCCTGTTTCAGAGGCCTGGTGAATGTTGTTTCCTTGTTGTCTCATCCTGATGTGGCCAATTCTTTGAAGGAAGTGAAGAATCTTAGGCCTCCTTTAGGGTCCATTGTGGAGTCTTAATTTGGTGCTTGACATTTTGGCGGGCCCTCGTTCTGAACACTGCATGGCTATATATTCTGCATGTCAGATTTCTGAGCTGCAGGCCTTGTCTTGCCAGGAGCTATTCCTTTGTTGACTCCAGGGGGTGTGTTACAGCTGTGTACTGTTCCATCCTTCTTGCCCAAGGTAGTCTTGGACTTTCATTTGAATCAATCCATCTTCTTGCCGTCCCTGGATATGGTCAGGGATGTGGAGGAGTTTCACCTTTTGTGCTCCTTGGATGTTAAGTGTCTTGTTTTGCGGTATCTGGAGATCTGAGTCTTTTCAAAAGATGGATCACCTGTTGGTTCTCCATGGCAGCAGTAGACAGGGCGCTCCAGCATCATGGTCTACCATAGCTCATTGAATTAAGGAGGTGATCACGGCTGCATATGTGGATGCTGGAAAGCCATTACCTACTCAAGTTAGGGCCCATTCCACTAGGGCTCAGGTAGTGGTATGGGTAGAGGTTAGTCTTTGTCTCCTGTCGATATCTGCCGAGCTGCAACCTGGTCTTTCTTACTCACTTTTTCCAGGTTTTCTCTTCTGTATGATCAGGCCCAGGAGGATGCAGCTTTTGCATGTGTGGTGTTGACTGGACTGCGGGCAGTTAGAGTCCATCTATCTATATGCTAGGAAATGGAGAAATTACTTACCTGATAATTTTGTTTTCCTTAATGTAGACAGATGGACACAGCTTCTCGCCCTTCTCTGCCACATGAGTGTGTCAATAGGCCTCCTGTGGTGCTCTGGGTCCCAAGAGATTACTGGTAAGTGTTCATCCAGTCCCTAGCTTGGGGTACCTAGAATCTTACATGAGTTCATTGTTTATGGTTGGTTGAGTATTGTTCTGGTTACTTGTTTTTAATCATGATTTTTAATCACGTTTTTTGCTAGTCTGTCCACAGTTGCTTTTGAAAAGAATACTGGCAGACTGGGGTCACTGCAGGGCTATATATACTGTGATGTCAGCTTCTCCATCTCCATCTACTGGCAGGGGAGCATAAACCCACTGGTTCTGAGTCCATCTGTCTACACTAAAGAAAACAAAATATCAGGTAAGTAATTTCTCCAATATGATCCAAAATCCCAACACTCCCCACCTCCCAAAGTTGTTCCAAAAGCAGAGTGGGAGCAAGAAAGGCTATTAACTGACAGCTAGCAGTGAAGTGGACCAGTCCTTTCCCGAGTGCAGTAAATAAATTAATACTTATGTGCCAGTAGTTGTCAGAGCTATCAGTACATAATATTCAGCAAAGCAGAAGCAAGTAACAGACTCTTCTGTTACCACTCTTCTTTTGGAACAGATTTGTGGGTTGTGGCAGAAGGGAGATTTGGACTTTTTGTTGTTGTTAAAGGTAGGGGTGGTAGGGGGAATCACCACTTGGCACAGAACAATTTTAAATGATAGTGTGTGGTGTTTCTACTTGGCTGTGCATCATTTATATATTTTGAACTCATATTGGGGGACTTGGCCACTTGTTTCTTTTCAGTAAGCCAGTCAGCAGCAAAGTTATCTAGATAACTCTATGCAGTTAACTTTGAGTATATTCAGCAACAGCTTTACCACACTAAGGGGCAGATTTGTTCGTGTAACCCGGCGCGAACAAATCTACGCCCGATTTTATAACATGCGCATGCAGCTGCGCGCATGTTATTAAATTCAGGGACGGTGCGCGCAAGGGATGCACAATTGTGCAATTTGCGCGCGCCAAGCCGCGCAGCCTTCCTCCGTTCCCTCCGAGGCCGCTCCGAAATCGGAGCGGCCTCGGAGGGAACTTTCATTCTGCCCCCCCCCCCCCCCCGCACTTTTCCCCCCCTTCCCCTACCTAACCCGCCCCCCAGCCCTACCTAGAACCCCCCCCCCCTTACCTTTGTTGAAGTTACGCCTGCCTCCTGGCAGGCATAACTTACGCGCGCCGACCAATGGCCAGCCCACGATCCCAGGCACAGCGGCAAATGGCCACTGTGCCTGGAGGCTCAGGCCACGCTCCGCCCCGCCCCCCCGGACCGCCCACGACCCGCCCCTTTTTGCAAGCCCCGGGACATACGCACGTCCCGGGGCTTGCGTGCGCCGCCGAGCCTATGCCAGATAGGCTCGGCGCAGGCAGGGGCAGCTTTTCGGGAGTTACGCGTGTAACCCTTTGAAAATCTGCCCCTAAGTGCTGTTGACTGTTTGGCTGAAGTTCCAAGTAACTTTATTGGAATAACTTGTCTACTCACCAGCTTACTGAATATAGACCTGTTTGTTACTACAAATAACATTTTTATAAAATTAGACTAAGGACACAGGTTTAAGTTTTGTTTTTGGTCTGAACCTTGTGTACATTTATTCTTATTGCAAACACCTGTGGATATGCAGGTCAGGAATTTGGGAAGCATGCGCAGTGCTTGCCTGTTCTGGGCTTTACTCTTGTCAATTGCAGTAGTCCCTCAAAATCTTGAACACAGTCCATTTTTGATTAGGTAGCTAAAACAACAACATACTGTTTATTACTAACTTATTGTGGAGAGAAAATATGTATACACTAGAAAACAGAAACAGCTTTGTGAGGGCAGATCAGCTTTGTGAGTGCAGATTATTCTGCCTTCTAAATCTTAGTCTCTGGCGTAAATAATGTTGTCATTTTCTATGTTACTTTTACCCTTAATTGTATACCATACAGTTAGAGGATAACTTTCAAACAACTCTCCGCGGCTGCATGTACGCACATTTATGGCCACGCAGAGCTGTATAATAGTATTTTATAATCTGTACATATTAGATACGCGTGTTTTATAAAATATGCGTATATCTGCTTGTGCACAAGCACATGAAATGCATTGAACACACGTACTTTTCCTATCAATTTCTCCATCTCCTTAGCAGTTTGTGTGTATATATATGCTTATTTTTGCATGCGTAACTCTGAGAATTCACCCCTCAGGTTCCATTGTATACTTGTAAAACAATGCAAGTTAAGTTACAAATTAATGTTTTAAAATTAGTTTCTTCCAGTTCAATGTGTCCAAAGTCAAAACAAAATTATATGTATCAGAAATTCAACATGAGATGCCTATAACTTCATCTTTTAAAATAAACTACTTAGTTCTAATTTCACATAAGCTTGTTAAAAAAAAAGAAAAGATATTTAAAATTCAATTATACAGAGAATAAACAAGAATTCTTTTACTTGGATTATTGCAAGTAATGTGAGAATTATTATATTGTTTACTTTGTGTGAATTTCTTTTCTGTAACTTCCCCAGGTGGGAGACTGTAGCTGAATTCCCCCAGGAGAGAAGCTCCATCAGTTTAATCAGCTTGGCTGGTTCTCTCTATGCTATTGGTGGTTTTGCTATGGTTCAGCTTGAATCTAAAGAATATGTGCCTTCTGAAATTAACGATGTGTGGAAGTAAGTGTAATCTTAGATTCCTGTGATTCACAGAAAGGCTTGGCAGTAGTTCTACTAGCTCTTTCAATTATTAATTTGTCCACTTTCAGGATTCTAAATTTAAAAAGCAGTATATGATAGATATGTACTTACATGTGCAGGCAGAGATTGCAGGTGCCCTTCTCTAAATCCCAGCTCATAAAATTGCTGACCAAGGACTTGTGGAATCTCTTTTAAATGTTTACTTATGTAAGAGATGGCATAGCAGGGCCTGGGTCCAAGTTTGTAATTAACTTGAAAGATGCTATGGTTTATTTAAGGCATAGGCTGTGGAGATGTATGAAAGTGATTTTTTGCTCCATCATCTCCATTGCTTTGAGTTGATGTCACTATAAAGAAACTGTATACGTGTTACTCTAAATGACATAAGGTGCATGCATTGTTTCCAAAGAGACAGAAGCAAAAAAACAAAAGTTGGCTATGGTAAGTCTCCAGGAAATCATTGAACATTTTCCTTCAAGGGGGTTCCATCTTTGAAAAATGTGACCCACCATCAATTGCATAGCTCTCACCCATCTGAATATATTGTGTGAGTGCCCCATTTCTTCTGCCGCTACCTCTAGCGGGGCTGATGCACAGGGTCACCACTCTCTGTGCAACACTAAAACAAGCAAAAACAAAAACAATATTTCACATTCACTGAGTGTTTGCATTGCACTGAGATAATGTTGTTGAGGAGCAATCCTATGCTATAGATGCCTGCAGATTAAAATTAAATCTAAATATTAATAGGTGGGGGGGGGGGGGGGAAATATCAGTTAAATACTGACTGAGCAGTTCAGAAATATGATTAAAGACTAACTCCAACAAGATCCAAGAAATGCAGAAGATGTTTGTTCTTGTCACATTACTGGAGGAATATATCCTTAGAAAATGAAAGATAAAATGTAGCAGGTATAACAATGTATCACAGAGTTAAGGGATATTGATGTGTTTTCTTTTACTTCAGGTATGAAGAGGAGAAGAAGGAATGGAGTGGCATGCTGAAAGAGATCCGCTATGCCTCTGGAGCCACCTGCCAAGCATCCCGCTTCAACCTCTTCAAATTAACTAAATTGTAAACCAATCATGTGCCACTAGAGCTTAAACATTAACTATATTGTGTTTTTAACCATAACTATTTATAGATTTTGCTATTAAAAAATATAAAAAATCTGAACATATTTATAGTTTGAGTCATGTTTAAATGGTCTTGTCTCCAGCTCTAAAGTATTTATAGACTTTTATAGAAAACAAATATTAAATCTTTTTGAAACTCTAAAATTTCAGTCTGAATACTGAACTGGTGAAAGTTGTCTAAGAACGGGTTATAAATTGACATTAAATAGAAAATAAATCTGTTATATAGTTATAATAAAATGTTAATTAAAGAAAACGACTTTCTGTATTTCGTACCATGCTGGCATTTAGTGAGGCCAAATTAGATCTAAAATTCCTCCCTCTCTCATCAGACCCTGAACCAATTGCTCCATAAAACTGTCATTTATTCCATCCAGGAACTTTGTCTGTCTAGCATGTCTTGATGTTACATTTACCCAGTCAGTATTGGGTAACTGAAATCTCCCATTAATACTGCACAACCAATTTGGTTAAGAACATAACATGCCATACTGGGTCAGACCAAGGGTCCATCAGGCCCAGCATTCTGTTTCCAACAGTGGCCAATCCAGAACATAAGAACCTGGCAAGTACCCAAAAACTAAGTCTATTCCATGTTACTGTTGCTAGTAACAGCAGTGGCTATTTTCTAAGTCACTTAATTAATAGCAGGTAATGGACTTCTCCAAGAACTTATCCAATCCTTTTTTAAACCCAGCTACACTAAATGCACTAACCACATCCTCTGGCAACAAATTCCACAGCTTTATTGTGCGTTGAGTGAAAAAGAACTTTCACCGATTAGTTTTAAATGTGCCACACGCTAACTTCGTGGAGTGCCCCCTAGTCTTTCTATTATCTGAAAGAGTAAATAACCGATTCACATCTACCTGTTCTAGACCTCTCATGATTTTAAACACTTCTATCATATCCCCCCCCTCCGCTGTCTCTTCTCCAAGCTGAAAAGTCCTAACCTCTTTAGTCTTTCCTCATAGGGGAGCTGTTCCATTCCATCAGCTTCCCTAATTCCATTCCATTAGCTTCCCTAATTTCTCTTAGCATTTCACTGTCCGTCTCACCATCTTGGCCAGGTGGACGGTAGTATACTCCTTTCTCACAGGACAAGCAGGATGGTTGTCCTCACAAATGGGTGACATCGAGGATGGAGCCCACCACGGAAAACTTCTGTCAAAGTTTAAACAGAACTTTGACTGGCCCCTACTGGGCATGCCCAGCAAGGCACTGACCCTGCAGCCAGCAGGGGTCTCCCTTCAGTCTTCTTTTTTCCGCGCAGCAGTTGCCACGCGGTGAAAGGAGCTCTCTAACCACGTTCCTGACAGGAATTTGGAAGTTAATTTCCTAAGAAAATTTGCCCCTCAGGGGTCTCCCTTCGACAAATTTTTAGTCATCTTACGGAACCCGGTAAGTTTTTTGCCTTTTTCCATCGACTACCGTCGAATTTGGCCCTTGAGGCCTGTTGGCACTTACCGATCCCCAGCCTAAATTTTGGCTTCAGGCCATGGCAACGGGGTTCCGCCGTTGTCCGGATTGTACCCGGACTATGTCCATCACAGACCCCCACAGGGTTTGTGTGATGTGTTTGGGTAGTGAGCATGATGTCCTGACTTGCACCAAATGTGCCTTAATGACACCCAAGGGTCGCAAAGCCAGGATGGAGAAGATGGGGCTCCTCTTCCATGCACCCACCCCAACGCCATCGATAGCATCGACGTCATCGGAACCGGCACCGTCGAAGTTGTACCATCATCGTCAACC
The DNA here is from genome assembly GCF_901001135.1 of Rhinatrema bivittatum. Classification (NCBI taxonomy): domain Eukaryota; kingdom Metazoa; phylum Chordata; class Amphibia; order Gymnophiona; family Rhinatrematidae; genus Rhinatrema; species Rhinatrema bivittatum. The sequence goes on from NC_042620.1 coordinate 106,503,634, forward strand.
CTCCGGTGACCGTCCGCCATCGATCGCTTCTCGGCCGTCGACTCCCGTCCCTTCCCCGGATGGGCGAGGGGATCGGAAGGAAAAGCACCGCTATCGACGGCACAAATCTCGGCCTGTCGAGGATCCACAGCCATCGACCTCTGCTCAAGCCGAGCCACCGACAAAGAAGCCGCGAACAGACCGGACACCCTCCACGTCTCGTTCGCAGGCATCGAGGAAACCCTCACCCTCCCGGGGTGCGGGGGCCGTGATCCCACCGGTTACGGTGGTCCCTCCGGCCCTGCCTCAGCCTCCCTCTCCCGTCAAGCCGGGTATGGTTACCCCTGGTCTCCGGGCAGAACTGGACCGGCTGGTCCAGGAGGCCATCGAGAAAGCGATGAAGAAATTGCAACCTCCATCGGCACCGTCTCCGGCACCGGTTCCAGTGCCGCCCCCGGCACCGACACCGGCACCGGCTTCGCCACCGAGGAGGGAACCGACCACCGAGCCGTTGATACAAGCGCTAGCACCGCTACTGAGCCGCATGGAGGCGCTCATGACGGCCCTTCCATCGGTGATTCCAGTGCCATCGACAACACCACCGTCTCCGACTGGATTTTCATCGGCAGGAGAAACACCGTTCCGGATTCCCCCTTCCGGGGTGGTTCCATCGGTGCCTTCTGGTATATCTCCACCGATATATCCTTCGGTTCCATCCATTCCACGCCAGGCACCGATTCCATCGACAGCACCGAAGCCATCGATGCCATTTCTGGTTCCACCTACGGCACCGATTCCACCTCGGTTTCCATCGATGCCTTTAGAGCCTCAGCCAGGTCCATCAGGGTTACAAACCCCACTTGATCCCTACGATACCTGGGGTGATGATGATGATACATCTTCTGACACGGATTTGCCTTCGCCTCCATCTCCTACAGAGAGTAGAAAAAGATCTCCTCCTGAGGATCTATCTTTCATTAACTTTGTGAAAGAGATGTCAGAAGTTGTACCTTTTCAACTACAATCTGAAGCTGATGACAGACACCAGATGATGGAACTCCTTCAATTTCTGGATGCTCCAAAAATCATCGCTTCCATCCCTATACACCAGGTGTTTTTGGATCTGCTCAAGAAAAACTGGGAATCTCCTTCATCAGTGTCCCCAGTTAACAAAAAAGCTGACTCCACCTACCTTGTCCAGTCAGCACCAGGTTTCCAAAAACCTCAACTGGATCATCGCTCTGTTGTGGTTGAGTCCGCGCAGAAGAAGGCCAAGCGTCTTAAGCCACACTCTTCTACCCCACCTACCAGGGACAACAAGTTCCTAGATAGTGTTGGACGGAAAGTCTATCATGGAGCTATGTTGATTTCACGCATAGCTTCATATCAACTTTATATGACTCAGTACAACAGAGCCATCCTTAAGCAGATGCAAGACTATGCTGACACGTTACCAGACCAATACCAACCGCAGCTTCAAGCCCTTCTTCACAAGGGATTTGAGGCAGGGAAGCACGAGATTAGGACTGCCTACGACATATTCGATGCTTCCACAAAAGTTTCAGCCACAGCCATCTCAGCCAGACGTTGGGCTTGGTTAAAATCATCCAACCTTCGCCCAGAGGTTCAGGATCGTCTTGCTGATTTACCCTGCTTAGGCGATAATTTGTTTGGAGAGCAAATTCAGCAGATTGTGGCGGAGTTGAAAGACCACCATGAGACGTTGAAACAACTCTCATCTGTCCCACCTGAGCTGACCTCCAAGCAACCGCAAAAGAAAGACTCTAAGAAGTCATTCTTTCGACCACGCCGTTATTACCCTCCATTGGCCAGGCCTCGTCCAGCTCGATCCTCTACTAGGCCTCAGCCGTGTCAGCCTAGGAAACAAAGGCCTACTGTAGCCCCTCCTCCTGGGCCTGCGGCTGGCCTTTGACTCCCCTGTAGGGAACACATGCCAAACCCCTCTTCCGGACATCCCTGTAGGAGGTCGACTGTACCATTTTCTACAACCTTGGTTACAGATCACCTCAGATCAGTGGGTGCTAACAATTATCGCACAGGGTTACCACCTCAACTTCATAACTCTTCCGGCAGACTCCCCGCCTCTTCAAGCGTGGAGTCTATCCACCCATTTGGCTCAATTACAACAGGAAGTATCCCTTCTTCTGCAATCAAATGCTATAGAACCTGTTCCTCCCTCTCAACGAGGCAAGGGATTCTATTCCAGATACTTCCTAATACCAAAGAAATCGGGGGGACTACGTCCCATTTTGGACCTTCGAGCCCTCAACAAATACCTTCAAAAAGAGAAGTTCAAAATGGTAACCCTAGGCGCGCTGCTCCCTCTGCTACAAAGAGGGGATTGGCTGTGCTCTCTCGACCTCAAGGACGCTTATACCCACATTGCGATCACACAATCCCATCGCAAATATCTGCGGTTTCTAGTTGGCCACGACCATTATCAATACCGTGTCCTCCCTTTCGGTCTAGCTTCTGCCCCACGAGTCTTTACCAAATGTCTCGTAGTGGTAGCAGCATTCCTCAGGAAGGAAGGTGTCCACGTCTACCCATACCTGGACGATTGGCTAATCAGGGCCTCCACCCAACAGATAGCTCAATCCTCCCTAAAATTGACAATTCAAACACTCCTTTCCTTAGGGTTTCTCGTCAATTACGAGAAATCTTGCTTAGTCCCGTCTCAAACCTTATCCTTCATTGGGGCAGACTTGGACACCTTACAGGCAAAGGCTTACCTTCCTCTTCAGAGGGTCCACACCCTAATGTCCCTGGCTCGCCAGCTCCAGTCTCAGAACACTGCCACGGCTCGCCAGTTCCTCATTCTCCTAGGGCACATGGCATCCTCGGTTCAAGTCACTCCCATGACCCGACTAGCCATGAGAGTAACACAATGGACTCTACGACACCAATGGATTCAAGCTTTTCAGCCTCTGTCCTCCATAGTCACAGTCACACAAGCGCTGCGCCTATCCTTAACCTGGTGGACGACTCAGGTCAACCTCCTTCAGGGCTTACCCTTTCTTCCACCGGATCCGCAAGTAATCCTAACCACCGACGCTTCTCACATCGGTTGGGGAGCCCATGTGGACGACTTTCAAACCCAAGGGTTATGGTCCAAAGAGGAAGCTGAACACCAGATCAATTTCCTGGAACTTCGAGCAATCCGCTATGCGCTCCGCACTTTCAAAGATCATCTCTTTCATCAGATAATCTTAATCCAGACGGACAACCAAGTGGCCATGTGGTACATAAACAAGCAGGGAGGCACAGGCTCCTTCCTTCTGTGTCAGGAAGCTGCGCAGATCTGGGCGGAAGCCCTCTCCCACTCCATGTACCTCAGGGCCACTTACCTGCCAGGAGTAGACAATGTATTGGCAGACCAGCTGAGCCGTGTCTTCCAACCGCACGAGTGGTCACTCGATCCTCTGGTAGCGACCCTCTCTGTTTCACAAGTGGGGTTCTCCCCGCATAGACCTCTTTGCGTCCCCTCAGAACCACAAAGTGGACGATTACTGCTCTCTCATTCGGAGCCAGCACTCTCGGCCGAGGGATGCATTCTCCCTCAAGTGGACAACCGGTCTGCTCTATGCATTCCCTCCACTTCCTCTTGTGTCAAAGACTCTCGTGAAGCTACGCCAGGACGGGGGGAACCATGATCCTGATAGCACCTTACTGGCCACGCCAAGTATGGTTTCCAATACTCCAGGATCTCTCCATCCGCAGGCACATTCCTCTGGGAAAGGACCCGCATCTGCTCACTCAAAACGACGGATGCCTCCTCCATCCCAACCTCCAAGCCTTGTCCCTGACGGCATGGATGTTGAAAGGTTAGTCCTTCAGCCTTTCAACCTTTCAGATTCCGTTTCTCGGGTCCTGATAGCTTCACGAAAGCCTTCCACAAGAAAGTCTTACTCATACAAATGGAAAAGGTACACATCATGGTGCACTTCTCAGTCCCTTGATCCCCTTTCCTGTCCAATCTCCAAATTCTTGGACTATTTATGGCATCTCTCTGAATCAGTTCTTAAAACCTCTTCTATCAGAATGCATGTCAGTGCGGTAGCCGCCTTCCATAAAGGTGTACAGGGTGTCCCTATTTCAGTACAACCCCTAGTAACACGTTTTCTTAAAGGCTTGCTCCATCTGAAGCCACCCTTACGTCCTCCGGCCCCATCTTGGGACCTTAACCTGGTTCTTGGTCGTCTAATGAAACCTCCTTTCGAACCTCTGCACTCCTGTGAGTTAAAGTATCTCACATGGAAAGTGTTATTCCTTTTGGCTATCACTTCAGCTCGCAGGGTTAGTGAATTGCAGGCCCTAGTTACCTATCCGCCTTACACTAAGCTCCTGCAGGACCGGGCGGTACTCCGCACTCACCCTAAATTTTTACCTAAGGTAGTTTCTGAGTTTCATATTAATCAATCCATCATACTACCTATCTTTTTTCCCAGGCCCCACTCCAACTCCGGGGAACAGACTCTGCATACCCTAGACTGCAAACGAGCTCTAGCTTTTTATCTAGACCGTACAGTTGCTCACAGGAAGAGCACTCAATTATTTGTCTCTTTTCATCCTAACAAGTTAGGACATCCTGTGGGTAAGCAGGCTCTTTCCTCCTGGTTGGCGGACTGCATTTCTTTTTGCTATCAGCAAGCTGGCATTCCCTTTCAAGACCGTGTGAAAGCACACTCTGTGAGGGCCATGGCGACGTCAGTGGCACACCTTCGATCGGTGCCGCTTCCTGACATCTGCAGGGCTGCAACCTGGAGTTCTCTCCATACCTTTGCAGCCCACTATTGTTTGGACAAAGCTGGAAGACAGGACTCCATCTTCGGCCAATCTGTCTTGCGTAACCTTTTTCCAACGTGATGTACCAACACCCTTCCACCTTCCCGGTAGGGTGCGGATGCCCTTTACCAAATTCCACCCCCGTTGTAGTGCCTGTTGCACGTCATTGGGTGCATTTGGTTCAAGTCAGGACATCCTCAGCTCGGTACTCACCCATTTGTGAGGACAACCATCCTGCTTGTCCTGTGAGAAAGCAAATGTTGCTTACCTGATGTAACAGGTGTTCTCACAGGACAGCAGGATGTTAGTCCTCACGAAACCCGCCCGCCACCCCGCGGTGTTGGGTTTGTTTTGTTTTTCCTTTTTAGGCACTGCCTGTAGCTTTGAAAATCAGACTGAAGGGAGACCCCTGCTGGCTGCAGGGTCAGTGCCTTGCTGGGCATGCCCAGTAGGGGCCAGTCAAAGTTCTGTTTAAACTTTGACAGAAGTTTTCCGTGGTGGGCTCCATCCTCGATGTCACCCATTTGTGAGGACTAACATCCTGCTGTCCTGTGAGAACACCTGTTACATCAGGTAAGCAACATTTGCTATCACTATGCTCTTCCCCAACACACAAGGGATTTCTACCCATAAAGATTTGATTGTGCATTTAATCTCATGCAGGATCTTTATCCTGTTGGACTCTATGCCATCCCAGACATAAAGTGCCACCCTGTCTCCCAGATGCTCCTCTCTGTCATTGTGATATAATTTGTACCCCGGTATAGCACTGTCCCATTGGTTATCTTCCTTCTATCATGTCTCTGAGATGCCAATTAAGTCTATGTCATCATTTACTGCTATACATTATAATTCTCCCATCTTACTTCTTAGACTTCTGCCATTAGCATACAAGTATTTCAATGTGTGTTTTTTGTTTGTATTTTCATTCAGCTTTTTCATTGAAAAGGGATAAATTGGAATCTTTTAGCTCAGGAAGTTTTTAATTACAGGCACTTGGACTACTTTTCTTATTATTGGAACCTTACTGTTGGGATGCCCTACTTCTAAGGTGTCCTTAATATCCTTTGAAGTTACCTCCCTCCAAACTATGCGCTGAGTGACTGTTGGCTTTCCCCTTTGTTCTAGTTTAAAAGCTGCTCTATCTCCTTTTTAAAGGTTAGCGCCAGCAGCCTGGTTCCACCCTGGTTAAGGTGGAGCCCATCCCTTCGGCAAAGACTCCCTCTTCCCCAAAAGTTTCCCCAGTTCATTACAAAACCGAATCCCTCTTCCTTGCACGGGTATATGTAGTGCTGACGTCAGATTGAAATCTGACTCAGTCTCCATCTGCTATCAGGAGCACACTACACCCATTGGTCCTGAGTCCATCTGTCTACACTATGGAAAACGAAATTGTCAGGTAAGTAATTTCTCCACTTCTGTTTATTAGCTGCCTTACTATTTAAAAAAGCAAACACACGAAGGCAACTAATAAACAGAAGTTAGTGAAGTTAGGTTGTTTGTATTTCTCAACCCTCCCACCCACTCCTAGCTTATCCTTTAATTTATAGGCAGGTGCCATTTTCATACTAAAAAAAAAAAAAATTTGCCTTTTAACTTCACTTCACAAATTCCCCACTCCTTATTTAGAGATTGATCATTCCTTTGTAGGCCACTACCCAGATATATAGTGAATACAATAATACATTTAAAGGACCTTAATTAGACAATTTCCTACTCCCATAGCAAACTAAAACTTAACTAGGAACTGAACAAATTCGAAATGAAGGCAGCAGTCCAGCAGCAAGAGGGGGGCCTCCCACTTCTTCAGGCGAGTCCTCTCAATGGCCAAGACCGTAAGCGAGAATAGAGTTGGGTTGTCGTGGAGGATCAGTCCTTGCTGGAGCAGGTCCCTGTGTGGAGGTAGACACAGAGGGTTCCCCGCCCGAAGTCTTCGCATGTCTGCGTACCATGGGCTTCTTGGCCAGTCCGGAGCCACTAGAAGTACTAGCCCCCTGTGGTGTTCTATCTTGTGGATGATCCCGCCCAGTAGTGGCCATGGAGGAAAGGCATACAGCAGGTCTTTTGTGGCCAGGTCTGGACGAGGGCATCAATCCCCTGGGATTGTGGTTCTCATCTGTGGCTGAAGAACTTGGGAACTTGGGCGTTGGACCGGGTTGCCAGAAGATCAATGGCTGGTGTTCCCCAGCAGTTTACTATCAACTGGAAGGCTGTGGTCGACAGCATCCATTCCCCTGGGTCTAGACTTTCTCTGCTGAGGTAATCCGCAGTGACGTTGTCTTTTCCCACGATGTGCACGGCTGAGATCCCTTGCAGGCTTGCTTCCACCCATGCCATTAGGGGTTCTATTTTCAGGGACACCTTTTGGCTTCTGGTTCCTCCCTGGCAGTTGATGTAGGCCATTGTTGTGGCGTTGTCTGACATGACTCTGACCGATTCTCCCTGGAGTGTGTGGCTGAATCGCAGGCAGACTAGTCTGACTGCTCAGGCTTCCAGTCAGTTGATGTTCCATCCTGACTCTTCCTTGTCCCATTGTCTCTGGGGCATCAGTTCCTGGCAGTGGGCTCCCCACCCTTGTAGGCTCGCATCCATGGTGAGCAAGACCCAGGTCGGTGGGGATAGCCTTACTCCTTTTGCTCAGGTGGTCTTCTTGTAGCCACCATAGGAGCTGGATCCGTACATCCGCCGGTAGCTGGAGGCGAACGGTGTAGTCCTGGGACATCGGGTTCCATCGTGACAGTAGGGAACATTGTAGTGGTCGCATGTGGGCCCTTGCCCATGGGACAACTTCTAGGGTCGATGTCATGAGGCCGAGGACTTGGAGGTAGTCCCATACTGTGGGGCGAGCGCCGTTCATCAGTTTTCTCAACTGGTCCATCAATTTCCTTCTCCTTGTAAGGGGAAGGACAACCTTGTCTTGTTGGGTGTTGAAATGGACTTCCAGGTATTCTAGTGATTGGGAGGGCTGCAGGCAGCTCTTGGTTGTGTTGACAACCCATCCGAGATTCTGCAGTAGATTCTTGACTCTGGTGGTTGCCTGATGACTCTCTTCTGGAGATTTTGTTCTGATCAGCCAGTCATCCAGGTATGGTTGTACGAGGATTCCTTCTTTCCTCTGTGTCGCTGCCACTACCACCATGATTTTGGTGATCGGCCGAGGGGCAGTAGCTAGTCCGAAGGGTAGTGCCCGGAACTGGTAGTGGTAGTCCATGATCGCGAAGCATAGGAAGCGCTGGTTGTCGTGATGGACCAGTATGTGCAGATAGGCTTCTGACAGGTCCAGGGAGGTCAGAAATTCTCCCGGCTGTACTGCCCTTAGGACCGAACGTAGGGTTTCCATGCGGAAGTGTGCTCCCCTCAGGTAGCGGTTGACAGACTTGAGGTCCAGGATGGGCCGAAACATTCCCTCTTTCTTGGGGACGATAAAATAGAAGGAATAGTGCCCAGTATTTCGTTGGTGCATGGGCACCGGTGTTATAGCCTCTAGGGAGAGCAATTTTGTCAGTGTGGTTTCCACTGCCCTCCTCTTGGAGGGGGAGTGGCAAGGGGATTTCACAAATTTGTCTGGGGGGATGCTGTGGAAGTCCAGATAGTATCCCTCTCGAATGATGGTTAGGACCCACTTGTCTGATATTTTCTCGACTCATCTTTGGTAGAATAGGGCAAGCCTGCCCCCTATGGCTTCTTCTTGTGGATTAGTCTGTTGATTCTCATTGTCGGGTGTGGCTGGGGCCTGGACCTGAGCCGGCTCCCCTCTTGTTGTGTTTGTTCCGAAAGGACTGGCCTCTGCCTTCGGGGCGCGGTGCTTGGTATGTATTCTTGTATGGTCTGAAGCGCTGTAAACCTCTGCCCTTGGATGTTCGGGGAGAGGGGCGATGGCTTCTTTTGTTCTTGTCCTTCGGTAGCCGAGGTACTGGGGATTCGCCCCATTTGTCGGCTAACTTCTCTAGTTCGCTTCCGAACAGGAGGGCTCCTTTAAATGGCATTCTTGTGAGTTTTGTCTTGGAGGTCACGTCAGCTGACCAGCTTCGGAGCCAGAGTGGTCTTCTGGCTGCCACAATGGATGAGACGCCCCTGGCTGAGGTGCGCACGAGGTCGGACATCTCATCCGTGAGGAAGGATATCGCTGGTTCTAATGTTTTGATGGGCGTGATAGCGTTCCTGGCAAGTGATAAGCAGGCCCGTGTCACCACGGCACAGCAGGCAGCGATCTGTAGTGTTATAGCTGTTGCATCAAATGATTGTTTAAAGATGGATTCCTGACATCTGTCCTAGGCATCCTTGAGTGCTGCTCCTCCTTCTACTGGAATGGTAGTGCACTTTATGACAGTGCAGACCAGGGCGTCCACTTTGGGGAACACCAGGAGTTCTTTGGCTGAGGGCTCCAGTGGATATAGGGCTTCTAGGGCCCGTCCTCCTTTGAAACTGGCCTCCGGTGCATTCCATTCCAAGTCGATCAGTTGTTGTACGGCCTCTAGCATTGGGAAATGGCGTGAGGCCTGCCGGAGCCCGACCAGCAGAGGGTTCGTCTTTGGCTCCGCTGTGGTGCTTGTGCCTGGGATAGCTAGTTCCTTCAAGCTCAGAGACACGAGGTCTGATAACTCGTCTCTGGAGAAGAAATGCATCATGGTTCGGTATGGTTCCGTTCCTGGAGGGATTTCTCTTTCCTCCAGGAAGTCTGGTTCTTCCTCCGAGGTGTCTGTGTCCCCTAAGAGGAGGCTTTTGTCTGGAGGGGGCACGTCTCGGGGAGGCCGGGAGGGGCCTGGAAGGTTCTGGTCTTCTGGTGGAGGCGGTGGCTTTGTTGCCAGTGGCACCGATTGTGCCTGGACAAAGGTTTGCAACCCTTTAAAGAATTCTACCCAGGAAAAGGTTCCTGGGTCCATATTGAAGCCAGCTGTGTTCCCCGAGGTGCCCAATTGAGTAGGGACTGAGCCAGGGATAGAGAGGTCCGGTGTACTGTCGGTGGAGCCGGATTCCTGTATTGGGGGGGGGGGGGGGGGGGGCTTGTCCTGGTTCCTCCAGGGCCTCTTCACACTGCAGGCACAGGGCCGAAGCCACTTCCTATTGTGCCGCTCTCAGGTAGCAGGCTGGGCAGAGAGCTTGTCCCGTGGCTTTCTTGGCCGGTGGTGCCATGATTTGGGCACGAGGAGTTATTCAAAACTAGTCTGTGCGCCTATGCACGCGTGCTGGTAGGCTTAGATATGTGCTCCGGGTGCGTCAAAGATGTGCATGCAATCTGCGGAAAATGTGCGTGCAGGCTGCTATGTGCGCCTAGGGCGAGATGCGCGAACCGTTGAGCATGCCACTGTGCGCCTGGCACCTTTGTACGCATTGCTATGCGCAAGGCCCAGGTGCATGCGTCGCTGTGCACGTGCCGCTATGCGCACAAGTATTTTATGCTCCCGGCTCGCCGCTGTGCGCATGTCTCACTTGTGTGGACAATACGGCAATCAAGGGGGGGAGATGGTGCCGGTGACCAAGTGGGCAAGATGGCGATCCCCCGACCCCCCCCGGAGGGTTTCCATGAGGGAAGACCCTCATACCGAATCGGGGTCTAGCCTGGGCAGGGCTATTCAACCCGATGGGACAGACGCCGATGGGCGATCTGTGCGGCCCTCAGAGACTTTGAGAAGTTTTCTACCTTACCTTGTCTCGGCACTTCCCGGTCTCAGGCTGCGCGGTCTCCGGCTTCGAGGGGAGAGGGAAATAACTTCACCACCGCGCTTGGTCTTGCACCCACTGCCTCTCAGCCGCTCCCTCCTGGGGGCTAAGTCCGTGCCGGGAACTGGCTACCGGACAGAGGCTTACCTCTGAGGGATCTTGGAAATCACCTCAGGAATTCTCTACTGGGGGAGGGACCCTTAGGTATCACCGCAGGAGAGCAGGGCTCGTCTTGTAGAGGTAAGATTTTGGAATTTTCTTTCTTCTTTGGTTTGGATTTCCTAACACTGAGCAAGCATGTGTAGAGTCCCAAACTGCTAAGGAGATGGAGAAATACTGAAGAGCAGAGCTTCCTGCAGGGGTATATGTAGTGCTGACGTCAGATTGAAATCTGACTCCATCTCCAACTGCTATCAGGACACTATACCCATTGGTCCTGAGTCCATCTGCTACACGCTAGGGAATTAGTGTTTTGTTTTGTTTTTAACTAGTAGGGCAGCTAATAAACAGAAGTTAGTGTGTTTGTATTTCCCAACCCTCCCACTCACCCCTAGCTCATCCTTTAATTTATAGGCAGATGCCACTTTCACACTAAAAAAAAAAAAAATCAGCCTTTTAACTTCACTTCACAAATTCCCCACACCTTATTGAGAGTTTGATCATTCCCTTGTAGGCCACTACCAGATATATAGTGAATACAATAATACATTTAAAGGACCCTAATTAGACACATTCCTATTCCCATAGCAAACTAAAACTTAACTAGGAACTGAACAAATTTGAGATGAAGGCAGCAGTCCAGCAGCAAGAGGGGGGCCTCCCAGTCTTTTGCATGGAGTGTCACATGTAACACTAACACACACTAACTTCTGTTTATTAGCTGCCTATTTTAAAAAAAACACACTAACTTCTGTTTATTAGCAGACACTTGAAACTTCAGAGAAATTTGGAATCAAACCTGAATGCAACCTCAATGAAATAAGATGAACATGTTGGAAGTATCTGATCGCCATAGCAATATAGACAATTCCCTGCAGCATGTTCAAACAGCTGCTAGACTCAAACATAGGCAAATGAAATTAGCATACTTCAACAGGGTAAATGTAACCAAAAGGAAATATCTCTTAGATGCAATCACAGCCTTTCAAGAACCAAGTCATAAGATAAAAGGAGCTGGACCCTCCATGAGAATTGGACCTATATTTAGGAGACCTTGATCCCCTAGGAATCGTACTGGAGAAACAACATGCAGTCTCACAAGATCTGCACTCCAAGGACACTTTAGCCAATCTGGAATCATTAGAATGACCCAAAAAATTGTTTCACTATCCTTCTCAAGTTTTTTACTCTCAGAAGCAGGGAGGAAACACACACCGGAGCTAGACCAGAATGTCTCTCTCTTTAGAGCTGTACTTTCAATGACAACTGAAGAACCAGAGGGCCTTGGCATTCTTGTGGGTTGACATTAGAACTATGTGTGGAGGTTCACTATTTTCTAAAATGTCTCCCAGCTGAACTTCCACTGATTGGATATTTCCCAGTCTTACACTATGAGTCATGGAAATTGTAGAAGTCTGCTCAGCCCATTGAAAAAAAGAAGGCTCATTTCCTTGGAGACCCCTCAACTCCAGGTGCCAGTTCACATGAACTACTGCTGTGGCATTCGTCAGAGAGAACCCAGACTTCATTTTCTTCACCAAGAACAAAAGAAGCAGAGGATGAAATGAAGCAAATCAATTGAAAGACCCTGGTTTCCAGCCTGTTGATGAACCACAAGCCCTTTTCTTTGACCAGAGCCCCTGAGCAACTAGGTCCGAGTAGTGGACTCCTCACTCCAACAGTATTTCATCTGTTTTAAAGAGAAATCACTAACTATGTTCTAGACTCATTCCCCTCAGCAAGTTCAGTGGTGTCCCTCAAGAGAGGTTTTGCCTCCCCAAGCCTGGGATGGGAAGACAAACTGCATAATCCTGAGAGAGCAGTGAGACAGAAAAACTGCAGAAGACACATATAGGCCCTGACCCACTGAACCAAATATAAAGAGGCTGCCATGAAGCCCAAGCGCTGTAGATCATCCTATGCTCTGGGAGCCCTCGATCAAGAAATGTCTCTACCTGCCTCACAATTGAAACCATTCTTTCCTGAATCAAATAGGTTTGGCCTGCTTTTGCATGAAAGAGAGATCCTAGGTATTTTAGAGACTGGAAAGAAACAGTTTGCTCTTGGCAAAGTAGATTACTTAGCCTAAGTCTACTAAAAACATGCACAACAATGTTGCATTTGGTAAAGACCTTCCTGCTGAGACTTGGTCCTGCTAAGCAAACACCAACATATGGAAAAGCTGTAATTCATTAATTCATTCCTTTCATTAGAAAGCTGCCACCACTACCATTATCTTGTAAAGGTTCTTGGAGCCATGGTGAGATCAAAATGGGAGTTTCCTGAACTGAAAGTGCTTTTTCAGGATGCAAATAAAATGGAGGAACCTAGGATGATTTTCCTAGATGGGGATATGGAAATAAGTCTTGGAAAGATTTCGAGAAGAAAGAAACTTGCCCTGCTGCACAGTCACCAATATGGACCAGAGGATGTCTGTACTGAAATGGGAAATGAAAAGACTGCTGTTTACCCCTTTCAAATTAAGGATGGGTTTGTAGAAACTGTCTTCCTTTAGGACCACAAAATAAATGGAGTACTGACCATGCGCATGTATTTCAAATAGAACTGGAATCCCTGCTTGCAAATGTGGAAGCTACTTGAAAGTAGTAAGAACAGCTCCCATCCTGGTGGGTGGAATATATGGAGAGACCATATAGGCATTGGGAACTGAAGTGGCAAGAACTAGGGTGCAACCAACGAAGATATCTGGGATCACTCCTGGTAAATTGTTAAAGGCAAATGCCTACAAACAACCCCCAAAGAGGTGAACCACTGACTTTTACGGGTGGAACTGCTGGACACAGCGGAACCGGATACTTCACCTTATGGTTGCTTGAAAGGACAGATTTCTTCATCAGAATCTGAACAATTGGGCAGTCAACTGCTTCCCTGAGATTTTGCTTCCCCTAGGTCCTTTATAAGCTTGTTTAAAGTCCTCATCAAGGGAACAGTTTCCCACTTGAAAATAAACTTGCTTAGACAAGTTTGGAGGAAGCATCTCCCACTCAGTGCCATAGCCACAATAACCTTCCCTCTGCAACTGATGAAGCTACAGAACTAGAAGAGATCCCAAGAAGGTCATATAAGAAGCCCTCCTGGAAAGAAGCCTCGGACTCCAGCTGAGCTGCCTCTTGCCTTTCAGGGAACTGCTGTGCCCAACACAAGCGCTCAAGCTACATCGACATCACAGCTAGTAATCTGCACCAGTAATGATGTGGATGGAAAAGCATGTTTCAACAGAACCTAAATCTTTCTATCCTGGCTGTACCCCCTATTACCAGACTAATTGTTTTGCAAGCATCCACCAAACCCAGGGTTTCCCCCTGCAGCATCTGAAAAAAGGCGAAAGAAAGAGTACACCTTGGTGAAGCCTTGACATCTTTGAATTATGCTCAGGGAATTACTACTCCATTAGACGCATACCCCACACCTCTGACTAAAGAGGAAAAAGACTTTTGCAGAGTAAGGTCACAGACCAGAACCTCCACAACCTGAAAAATGATCTACAAAGAGACATGACCACCTGAGATATGAATTTTTTTTTTTTTTTACAAATAGGCCAAAGACAGATTCATTCTTGAACTAAGATGCCACCTATCCTTTCTCTAAGGACTGACTACATTGTTATCCTTCAGAACAGAAAAAAATGGGGGTATTCTTCCAGAGTCCCCTATTCCAAACACCATTGTGGATAATTAGGCTTTTAGTGCTATCCCACATCAAGTGGCTGAAATAACCCAGGCAGAGCCCTGACCCATGGAAGCTGCAGGCCCCCCTCCCCACCCATCTTCAGAAGGCATGTTGTAAAATGCCAAAGAAAAACAAAATATTCTGGGGAGAAGTCCTCTAGAGAGAAAGGGCAGGACCTGCAAGCTTCAGTACAGGTTTCCTCCATATGCCATCTCCCCAGAGAATGCAAAGCCTCTGCTTGGGTGGAGAAACGAGCAGGAATGACCTGTGGGATATACCACCAAAATGGCCACCTCTAAGTAGAAAATAAAAATTGACACCAGCACCAGACAACTCCCAAGCTTGTGCTGCCAGGCTCGGGGGCCTTTGCAAGCTCCTCCGAAGAATAACCACTGCCAATGCAAAAAGGACAGAAGGAGCTAGCACCACTGCAGAAGTGCTGGCTCACAAAATCTCCAACACAGACCAGATTCCATTACATGAAAAAATACTGCAGGTCCGAAGACAAGGAGAAGGCTCACCATTTACACTCTCCATGATTTCCTCAATAATAAAAATCCACACTTCCTCCAGCCCCCTCAGATCATCTAACCTAATGCTATTAGATGTCCCTTCTCCTAAGTTCACACACCTTGAGGAAACCAAAGAACGTGCCTTCTTCTCCTATGGAACAGCCTACCTAAAGAAGTAAGGTGTCTCCAAGAAAGAATAGTTTTTAAGAAAGCCCTAAAAACTTTCCTCTTCAAAAAAGCATTCCCAAATCTAAATAATAATGGACTATCCCCAACATGTCCCTCCCCGGATGGTGCTACTTAGCCGACTACTGTCCTATCTTTATAGAATGAGCTCCCTTGCTCCTCCTATCCTGATATAGTTCTCCCCCCTTTTCTGAAGAATTATGTAATGTCCTGTTCGTCCTGTGTATGTTCATATAGTACCCCGCTCTGAATGTAGGAAGGGCAGGTAATAAATGCTTTTAAATAAATAAATACATACATATATACATACATAAGCTCAAAGATACTGCCCCCACCAGTTCAGTTGCTTGCTTCAGCAGAAATGACTTTCTCCATTTTTTAAAAATGTTTAATAAGCCAGAGGGGGGAAAAGGGAATGGGAGGGGAGGGGGAGGAGAAAACCACTTCAAACAGAAGTTCCTCTTGAGCTACAAACAAGTTTCCACCAAAACCATCTGTGGTTGGGAGCCTTACCCAGGGCTCGCTTAACTGGGAAGCACCAGAAGCATGGTGCACTATCAATAAAGCAGATTGAGCTGACAGAGAACTGCCCAAAAATTCTCCATCAGGCTGGGCAAAGGTTGAAGCCTGGGAGTCAAATTCCTGCTGCACCATACCAGTATGTCCTGCCCTCTGCTGGAGACAGAGAAGACATTTATTTATTTATTTTACTGGAGCTGCACTATGGTAACTACAGTGATGATGTCACAGAAAAAGTTATGTCCTCTGTCTCCATCTGCTAGTAGGGGGAGAAAACCCACAAGTCTGGCTTGGTGTAGCAGGATTATAAGGAAGGGAATGTTTGCACTGCTGTAACCAAGACCACTGATTCTCCACTCTATCCCCGAGGCAAAGCTAACGTTTTTGGAATATCTGTAATGAATATGCATGAAATCTCAGCATTCACTGCAGATGCAATGTCTATGTGTGTGTGTGTATATATATATATATATATATATCTTTATATATTTATATACACACACCGTATTTTTCGCTCCATAAGACGCATTTTCTTTTCCCCAAAATTGGGGGGGGGGGAAATATCTGTGCGTCTTATGGAGCGAATATAAAAAAATACCCCAACCCTCCTAACCCCCCCCAAGACCTGCCAAAAGTCCCTGGTGGTCCAGCAGGAGTCCAGGAGCGATCTCCTGCACTTGGGCCGTCAGCTACCAGTAATCAAAATGGCGCCGACGGCCCTTTGCCCTTACTAGTCTTGGGGGGCTCAGGAGGTTGGGGGGGTTGAAGTTAATTACATTTAAAGGGTTGGGATGGGGGGAGGGGTTTGGTGGGTTTTTTTTCCCACAGAAAGAGAACAATAAAAGTTTTCTGATCTGGGGAGTGGACCGAAATGGCCCTCCCAGACCCGAAAACGAAATGGGGAAAAACAAATTTTTATGCACTCCCATAATTTGCTTCATAAGATGCACAGACGCCCGGGAACAGAGCACACCATTTTTTTTTTTATTTTCCCACTCTGAATCCTAGGTGCGTCTTATGGTCAGGTGCATCTTATGGAGCGAAAAATACGGTATATATATATATATGTAAAAATGTGTATCCAGCACATATCTATACATTACATCTATATATATAATCATGCATATGTTATAACAATCATGAAAACCAGACTTCAGGCATGCTACCACTGACATAGACTGTGTTTGCTCTGCGGATAAACAAGATTTTAGTTACGTCTCAGTACCATCAGTCTGACAGCATTAGATACAAAAAAGAGCATTTAAGGTGATGGTATTTAAAGCAACAGAGCTACAACATTATTTAGCTATCTTGCTAGTGGATTTTGTTTGGTTTTGTATTATTTCCTTCTTGAGTTACTGGTTACAGTTCCTCTTGCTTAATCAATCAGAATGTGAGGAATTTAAGTTCACATGGGTGCATCTATTTTCCCCTCACAGGACATACACTTAGGAAACACTCCGATACATGGAAACTTTCTAATTATAAATACAGCTCAAAATGTTGAATGAACATGAAAAAAATGTCTTTAAAATAAGGGCATAACTATATGTATACCTGCTCGAAAAAAAAAGTGGAGAAACAAAAGAATAAAATATACATTAACACTAAAAAAGAAATAAAAGACAAATGAATTAGAGATGAGCTGACCATTTGGACTATAGGATCACAAGCCAAAATAAAAAGCCAGTGGGATCAGGGTATTTTCAGGACAGGCTTTTCCTGGATCACACTTCCAGATGGGTTATAAAAATAAACCAACGATTAAAATGTTAATTATTGAAAGGTTAAGCTTCTGATTTTGGTTTTATTTGTTAGATCACTGAAATGAGTCATAATCCAACTCTGTCTTCCAACCCTCCACCTCCTGCCCCTCCCCCCCCCCCCCCCCCCCCCCCCCAATTTTTTTAAAAAGATCCAAACCATTCTCTAAGTTACTCATATTGGGCTGAATGTTTTAGGCTATAATTTAAAATGTCAGCCCATTACTACTAGGAATAAGACACACAGGAGGAAGCAAAAGAACACACAGAGACAAGCTATTTTGGAGACTCCAGCTAGTACCATGTTTCTATAACATACAACCTATTGTGACCTTTCGTTTGTAATTCATTTTAGTTTCGGCAGACGAATACAGTCTTGCCTTTGTACCGTCAAATGCACTGTGTGTATATATTTGCACTTATTTACTATACAGGTATAACACTGCAGAAGCTCTGAACATTTTGACATATATATTTCAGAATGGGCAAAAGATGTCACTGTCCATATTTAGAGTGGTAAACACATCGTTAGCAACAAGAATACACAAGCTGGAAACTATTCATAAAACCACCATTGATGTCATGAGGCAGTCTTTATTTTACATCTGCACAGCTTTGTAATCCTCATAGAGTATGTGCACAATACAGATCTGCTTTTTTAAATTGGCAATTCCTTATCCTCACTAAGAGCTGATACCAACTATATCCTCTTGTTTCTATAGAAACAAAACATTGTATATGGAAATAATCTGAAACATATTAAAGTTTACATATAAATGCTAATATCACTTTCATATTTTCAAAATGAAAACTTTAGTAATAGACCAGATGAGATTTAATGGATGCTTATTGTAGGCAGTTTCACAGAAACTGAAAAAGGTTACATTTAATTTTCATTTACTGTAAATAAAAATGAAATGATTGTATGCTTTAGGCATGCACTCACCATAATGCACCAGTAAATATGGAAACTAGACTCTAATGTACCAAGGTGCTGGACAAATTATAATTAGCAAACACAGAGGTGATGCCAACATTTCTGCTCTTTCATTTGCACTGGTTTCATGCCAAAGGATCAGCAAGGTCAGATGAGGCACCTATGAGACCATTTAGCAACTGCACTGCCAAATGTTCAGCAAAGACTGTTTTATATTCAGGGCAGAAGATGTCCAGATTTTCGTAATGAACCACAAGAGCAGGGTAAGGAATTAAAAAATAAATTCATAAAAGAGCAGACATGCATGTCCCCTTGAGCTTTATTACCTCCAGCTCAGAAATGATCGAAGGTCAGATACCTGAGCCAAGAAAATATCATCCCAAAGCTGGGCATTTGGGATCTGCCTTGTACCCAGAGTACATATTTTCTGCAGAACGATTAAATAAATGGTATTGTACTGTTAAAATACAAAAATATTTTTATCTAAATCATTATTTCTTCAGTAATTATTTTCTTTAGTTGAATATAGCGTAAGCCAGTGGCTCCCAAACTTGTCCTGTAGGACTCCCAGCCAGTCGGGTTTTCAGGATATCCACAACAAAAACGCATAAGATAAATTTTCATGCATTACTTCCATAGCATGCAAATTTTAACTCATGCGAGTGAGCAAATTCTAAAGCATAACCTTGTCTTATCATACTTAGGACCCATTGATCCGTCGTGACTTTGGCGCACTCCTCGTAGAAAAGAGTGAACTGACCCCCTATGATTGGCAGTGAGGAGTGGACTGGCCTCGAATCACTGGGCGGACTTGGATCCAGACGCCCCCTGGCTGGAACCATCTCTGTTCAGCTTTCAGCCTCGAAAGGACTGGTTCCAGAACTGCTGCCTCCTAATGCCTTGTCTCTGGGCTCCTCCTGAAGCCCTATTCTGCCGAAACCGCAGAGTCACCCTAAAACGAGGCCAAGCAGAAAAGGACCCCTTTTCCGCCCTTTGGCTTATCCTCCGGCAACCTATGCCCTTTATTCTCTCCCAGATACTTAACGAGCTCCTCTAAGTCCTCTCCAAAAAGCAGTTTCCCCTTAAAAGGTAACACCCCTAACTGAGACTTAGACCAAACGTCTGCCAACCAGTTCCTCAACCAAAGGAGCAGCCTAGCCGAGACTGTTGACATCATAGTCCTAAAGGAAGTTCTTTTTGAGGTCATATAATGCATCTGCTCCGTAGGCCACCACGGCTTCCAGCCGCTCAGCCTGCTTGGCCTCAGACGCTGACATCGCCTTGTCAGCCTACAGCTGTTGTACCCAGCGCAGACCAGCAAGAAGCATAAAACTGCAGAAAAATTGCAGCACGAATGCCCAGAGCAGACACCTCAAAGATCTTTTTGAGATGGACTTCCAACTTCCTGTCTTGCATATATTTAAGCGCTGCATAACCGGCCACTGGAATGGTTGTTTTCTTTGTAACCACTGGCATTCACCTTTGGCAGCTTCAGCAATTCAAGCGTGTCCTCCAGTAACGGATACAATTTATCCATTGCTCTACCAACCTTCAAACCGGTCTCTGGGAGTCTCCTACTCTGGACCATTAACTTCTTCACTGATTTATGGAAAGAGAAGGCCTTCGCTGGCCCTCTTAAGCCATCCATAACTGGGTCCACCTCTTCCTGATCAGATTCCTCTTGTGGAACCTTAATTCTCAGCTCCTTAAGGACACAGGGGAATCAGGAGCAACAATTCTGCCCTATGGAAAAGACGAACCACCTTAGGATCGCCCTCTTCAACAGTTAGGGCTTGACCTCGCCCCTCAGCTGGATCCCGTCCCTCTGGAGAAGAATCCACCCCAGGAGGGTCCTCTACTGGAGGCTCCCCATCCTTCAACTCCCAAGGCCTCGTCCGCAGCATCCAAATGTGCAGCCTTAGTCAGGACTCGCCGAATCCTTGTCGCACCACTGGCCCAGAAACTTTGGACCTCTTGCTAGGCTGCGGATCCTCCTGCCTGGAAAAATGGGATCCCATAGCCTTCCTGGTGAGATACGCCTTATGCAGCAGCAGAACAAAATCAGAAGAATAGACTGCTGGATCCTCAGGATCCTCCCCCAGGAGGTCCTCATCTTCCTCCCAGGTGCCCCCGATCCTCCACGGGACTTTGATTGGCCGGAGCAAGCGGTGGAGGGAGATCCCCCTCCCCCCCCACAGCTTCAAATGCAGTCACAAAGGAAACCAAAATGGCCGCCATTCCTGTGCTAACTGGGAAAGAGCCCGCTGCCGCACCAACATCATCCATGATCCCCGTGGCCTCACGATGCTTCCCCGACTTTTTCCAGCGTTCCCAAGTTGCTCTCTTCCCCGGGGAGGCAGCGTGAACAAACACTAGATCGGGACAAGCGTGCGCATTGCCGCATGCGGAGCACCGGCTGCCATGTGGCATAGTTTCTGCCAGCTCGGTCATGTGCGCCCGACAGCTGCTCCGAGGACGCAGAAGAAAAAAGCCGACACAGCCCTGCACCTGCCTGCTATCTGCCTCTCTGGTCAAGCGATACTACAAAAAGGAAAAAAAAAAAGAGACCCTCTTTTTTTTTTTTTTAACTTTAAAACTGCAAAGATTAAGAACACTCCCCTGAAGCTGGGCAGCAGGCTTCGGTCTTCGTCCTGAGGCAACTGGCCCCACCAGTTATCTACTCCTGGCAGCAAAAAGGACCGAGCCAAATAAGGGTCCTCAACCCCCTGCTTGTCCACCTCAGGACCAGAAGGGATGGTCCCACCCAAACCTGCCAACCTTCTGGGAGGAACTCATGTTTTTTCCTTTTCCCCTCTATCTTTACTATTTTTTTTTTTTAAACTAATGTTCAAACTGCAGGTTTTGCACCTCTACCATCTGCTGGAGACAGAGAAATACTGAAGGAATGCAGGTGGCACACCAGGTTATGTGGCAGTGTCAGCAAAACTTTCTCTGTCTCCATCTGCTGAAAGGCAGACAAAACCCAGGAGTCTGGACTGATTTGGGTACGTAAAGGGAAGCCCAATACTGCATGAGCTCTCAGTATAAAGGCTTCACATCACACAAGGATTTTGGGTTGGACTTGATGCCTTGAAGGAGGCATCAATTCCAATAGCTCAAAAAATGCTTATAAATGATTGCCATGATTTTTAAGGCTTTAGGAAGTAAAATGCAAGCATCATCCAAATGGATCCACTTGAAAAATACCACTCTGGACTTCTTTCTAAGGTCCTTCTTTAACTGTTTGATAGACACAAAAATCTTTTATTACATGATTGAGATTATATTGCATTTCCACAAAAGGATCAACAGATAGAAAACTAAGGTTTGCTACTGGAACAAAAATTTGCAGCTGTTTGTACATTTGTTTCTCTGACAGAGCCTTATGAATCTGTTTTGGAACAAGTAACTGTGTTTAGATCACAATTTGTACTTCTAAGAGTCTATATCCTCTATTCTGGAGCATTATGGGCATGCACAGGCTATCAGCACTTTCATATCTATTTATAGGAAGTTCATGATCTTGTAGGACTTTGTTCATTTAAAACAGCAGTGCCTCCTGATGGCAGCATAACACAAGTGCACCTTGTGCAACATGATGGAGGAATAGCATGAAATGCTTGGATGTGCATCCTTGCATTGTTTGGAGACTAGTTAAGTAATCAACTGGAGATGTTCTTGCAACTTTATCAAACTATTTTACAGAAACAGACAAGGGAGATGTATTTATTTGCTTCCCTCTGCCCACCCCATCAGGCTCTTACAAAAAGATTAAACTCTACCAGGCGCAGGAAAATCTGCCAAATTCAGAAAGTGTATCAGGTCAGCTGATTGCACATAGAGCTTAAAGTAGTATGTCATTTAGTATAAAAAAGTAAACAGACTAATATAAAAATATATTAATGATTATGTCTCTTCTTCAAATATTTTCCTTTTGAGGTAGTCTATCCAGGCATCTTTTGTGGACAACTCCATGGAATTCCATTCAAAATGGGGAATCTGTAAAACACGAAGTTTACTTTGAAACTACTGGCAAAGTACTTTTCATAGTTTTATGGAGATTAAACTTTGCATCCCTATACAATACATTCCCTATCAGCTCCATGCAACTGCCAAGATTATGTAACAAAGTGGCATTCTTACTTTTGAAGAGCTGGTCTTCCACTCTTTACCGTTTTTGTATCATAGTAAAAATAATTTGGTTTTCTGCAGATCATTGTGCTTTCAGCACTTGAATAAGCTAAAGTCCCAAAATATCCATAGAAATATACACCGTGAATTACGAATTTTATCTCATTCAGAAAGACCTCATAAAAAGGCACACTTGTCCATGCTAGTTAGCAAAGGATACATATACCAATAGTATAATCATAGGTCTTTTTTGTACGATATTTTGTATGCTCAGTGTCATAAGAGTCAGTGTGATTACTCAAAACAACATGTCATGCTGTGTTTGCTGTTCCATTATTCATTGTATTTACTTCTTATGCATGACATATATTGTCAAAAAACTTGAAATTAACTTAGCTTGAAATCAACGGAGGAATGCCTGAAAATTCAATTTACGTCAGTAGGACTAAACGAGCCATAAGAACCCGACTGATTGAACATCGGAGTTGTCTGAATACTGCAAAACTTCTAGCTCCTATCATTTCACATTGTTTACAACATCAACATTCTTTCGAGGATCTTAAGTGGCGGATGATTGACAGAATAATAAATTTTCATTATGTGCCCAATCCCTTCAAGGTCAGTCTTGGATGGATAATGCTGGCAAAATTCATTCTGTCAATTTCCATTCGGATTGTTCAACATCACATGTAATTTATATTATTGTGTGTCCGTGCAATAAAATTTATGTTGGTAGGACTAAACGAGCCATAAGAACCCAACTGATTGAACATCGGAGTTGTTTGAATACTGCAAAACTTCTAGCTCCTATTGCTTCGCATTGTTTACAACATCAACATTCTTCCGTGGATCTTAAGTGGCGGGTGATTGACAGAATGTATATGTCTTCCAGGGGGGGAGATCCACAAATTATCTTGAACTATCGTGAACAACAGTGGATTTTTTATTTGAATAGCATGCAACCTAATGGACTCAATGCTGCGATTGAATGGTATTCAATCCTTTAGTAATACATATAGCAATTAATGACGTCGATATCTGCCTGTACGTGGTACCTGTCCATTGGTCATTTATCCCTTTAAAAATGGTACTTGTGCAGCCCCTCTGGCAGAGGAAACAAATTGCTGGTTCAGAATATGCCACTGCTACTTTCACATGTTAGTACCTGAGTGTGTTGTTTTTGATTTGTTGTAAATATCTGTATTTTTCTCTAACAAATCTTTGCATTTACAGACATATTTGGACCCTTGAAGAAGGCAGGCAGATGCCGAAACGCGGTCCGTGTCGGGCTGATACAACTAGAGCCTCTCCAATTGAATTTTCAGGCATTCCTCCGTTGATTTCAAGCTAAGTTAATTTCAAGTTTTTTGACAATATATGTCATGCATAAGAAGTAAATACAATGAATAATGAAACAGCAAACACAGCATGACATGTTATTTTGAGTAATCACATTGACTTATGACATTGAGCAAACAAAATATCATACAAAAAAGACTTATGATTATACTATTGGTATACGTAACCTTTGCTAACTAGCATGGACAAGTGTGCCTTTTTATGAGGTCTTTCTGAATGAGATAAAAAAATTCGTAATTCATGGTGTATATTTCTATGGATATTTTGGGACTTTAGCTTATTCACGTGCTGATTGTTTATATGGCTATTACCGTCTTTCTAAAAAATTTTGAGAGAATAGTAGCATTCCCGGTACGTACCCGGATCAGTCCAGACCATGAGTTATATCCCCATTCCAGCAGATGGAGACAAAAGAAAAACTTGTGAGGCACTCGGAATTACCCATGAGCACCCTCTGCGTCTCATCTGTATTCTTCTGTCTCCAGCAGATGAAGGCTGTTTGAACCTGCGGTTCCCACTTAAATTTTCAAATCTTTAAGGAAAGTTTGCAGAATAATTTTTATTTCTTCCCTTTCCTCTCACTGTGCTTTTTTTCTTTGAATGGATTAATGTTCAAGCGGATTTCTTAAGCCGGCAGATGTTGGATCCCGGAGAGTGGGAGCTATCCGAAGAAGCAATGTGTCACTTCTGGTCGGGAGGTGGGGGTCCCCCCACCTCGACTTGATGGCCACTCTAAGGAATACAAAGGCGCCTCGCTTTTTCAGTCGCAAACGGGAACGCGGGGCGGAAGGGGTAGATGCTCTGGTACTGCCCTGGCCTCACGACGTACTGCTTTACGTGTTTCCCCCATGGCCTCTGGTGGGGAAGGCTCTACGGAGAATAGAAATTCACAGCGGAGCAGTGATTCTGGTGGCACCAGAGTGGCCAAGAAGGCTGTGGTTTGCAGATCTGGTGAATCTAGCGGTGGACAGTCCAATTCGTCTGGGACATCTTCCTCGACTCCTTTGTCAGGGTCCCGTATCTTTCGACCAGGCAGATCATTTGTGTCTTACGGCCTGGCTTTTGAGAGGAGAAGGCTGAAAAAAAAGAGGCTATCCAGAGGAAGTCATTTCCACGCCAGGAAGACTTCCACCTCCATTTCTTATGTACGAATATGGAAGGTTTTTGATTCCTGGTGTGTCTCCGGGGGAATTGCTCCTCGTCGTGCGTCTGTGGCTCAGATTCTCTCTTTCCTGCAGAGCGGGCTCGGCAAGGGTTTAGCTTACAATTCTCTTCAGGTTCAAATAGCAGCCCTTGGTTCGCTCATTGGGCGTTTGGATGGAACATCTCTAGCATCACATCCAGACATTGTCCGCTTTTTGAAAGGTGTCAAACACCTGAGACCTCCGGTCTGTGCCCTGTGTCCTTCGTGGAATTTGAATTTGGTACTACGGGCTGTGGGTGGGCCACCTTTTGAGCTGCTGAAGCATTCTACGCTCAAGGATTTAACTCTGAAGACTGTGTTTCTCGTGTCCATTTCTTCAGCTCGCAGAATATCGGAACTGCAAGTTTTGTCTTGTAGGGAACCCTATCTGCGCTTCACGGATTCGGGTGTCACCCTGACCACAGTGCCATCTTTCCTCCCGAAGGTGGTATCCTTGTTTCACCTCAGTCAGTCAGTGGAGCTTCCAGCCTTTCAAGAGGAGGACTCTAGGAAACTGCGATGGCTCGATGTTAAGCGAGCGCTTCTTCGTTATCTGGAGGTCACTAACGATTTCCGTCTTTCAGACCATCTGTTTGTTCTCTGGAGTGGCCCCAAGAAAGGTCAACAGGCCTCTAAGACTACTATTGCTCGCTGGTTAAAGGAAGCCATTGTTGCCTCGTATATCGGATCAGGTAAGCCCCCTCCGGATGATATTAAAGTGCATTCTCTCCGTTCTCAGGCGACTTCTTGGGCGGAAAGTCAGTCGGTATTCTTCTCGATTTGCAGAGCGGCTACATGGAAGTCACTAAATACCTTTGTGCGTCATTATCCTCTTAATCTAAGACCTCCAGGGTTGGGTTTGTTTGGCGACCAGGTCATTTGAGCACGGCTATCGAGGGCCCACCCTATGTAGGGAAGCTTTGGTACACCCCATGGTCTGGACTGATCTGGGTAAGTACAGGGAAAAGAAAATTATTCCTTACCTGCTAATTTTCGTTCCTGTAGTACTATGGATCAGTCCAGACACCCACCCACACTTTTCGATAGCACATTTCTGTCCAATATCTTGCTTTTTCTCAGCACAGTTAGCCTGTTCTTTGGCGGTATATTGAGGTTGCAAGATTTTTCTCGAAGGCTTTGAGATTTGCATGTGCAAGTGTTTTGTTTATAGTTCCCTATTTGGTTGGGAGTTTTTTTGCTTGATCCATTCATCTGTTAGTTCTGAGTTTTTTGTTCTGCATTGATATTCTTAATACTGATGGGAAGCAGAGGGTACTCATGGGTAATTCCGAGCGCCTCTCGAGTTTTTCTTCTGTCTCCATCAGCTGGAATGGGGATATAACCCATGGTCTGGACTGATCCGTGGTACTACAGGAACGAAAATTAGCAGGTAAGGAATAATTTTCTTTTCCTGATCATTGTGCTTTACCATTCAGAGCACTTTAGCAGCCTGCAGGCAGTCACCAACAGAATGAATGGTGAGGAACGAACTTCAATACTGGGTGCTGCATAATAGCTTCCAAAGAGCTAACTCGCCACTTGGCTACAAGCTGGGTTACCTGAGTTAGCTAGGGTTCATATGCCATACTATTAACCACCAGATAACTTAAATATATAAGGACTCAGTAAAAAGCTGTGTTAAGTATGTATCTACTAAACATTTTTGGGATAATCAGAAAATAATCCACAAACAGTTAAATCTGTTCTTTCAGCAACATTAGAAGGATGATTTATTTACCTTTTCATTACAATTTAGAAATGCCTCCCAATCAAAAGCAGCTTTGGGCCAATGCTGCTATTTAACCATTTTAAAAAATGTATAAAATGTATTTTATCAAAGCTGGCTTGGATCACTATCCTTGTCAGTCATGAGCACAGGACAGCTCAGCTTGCAGCTTCAGCACATTTTCTGCACTACATCCAGACAGATTTATTCATTCATTTTTATAGTCTGCCTATTCCATGAAAGTGCACAAAGTGGGAAATATGACACAGGATTAAATCTAAAAGAGGAAGCATCTCAGCCAAAGAACACCAAAATGGATATTGAGGAAATCTACATGCCACTGCTGCTGGGTAAAGAGATGTAAGAATAAAGAATATAAAAGAAAAAAAATGTTAGAAACTTCTTAAAAAATGAAGTGAAATAGTATAAGAAACTGTTTTGGTGATCCCCCCCTAAAAATATTTCAGGTGATTATGCCAAAATATTAAGCCATACCTGAACTACATGATATCCAAGAATCTCCAGATGTCTTTTCTTCATTGCATATTCTCCTTTCAGGTGACAAGAGTTTTTGCAGAAGGCTTTTGAATCAAGAAACTCCACAGCAATTCTATTTAAAACAGGATTTCTATCAGATAATGTTCATGGAACTCCCACTCGTGGTCTGCTTCAGGTTATATGAGTTCTTATTGCACTATACCAATGGTCTTCACTATTTTCTAAGCAAGGACCACTTTGGAATCAAGGGCCTGGAACAGGATCCCCCCCTCCAATGTTGGGGACAAGCAGAATCCTCCCATCCAGTGTGGCTCCCATTGGTCATCACCATCTCATCTATCCTTCCAGCAACCTCTGAATCCCAATCTCATCTCACCCCACCCCTTCCCTCCCCTCCCAACATAGCAACAGCCTCTTAATGGTGGATCATAGGTGCAATCATGCGCTGGCACAGCCAGCCAATTAGCAAGCAGATCGGTATGGCCCTAATGTGGCTGGGCAGAATGAGAAACACAGTGTCCAGGCGGGTGTTCTAGAGCATCAAGATTAAACTAGGTAAGAGGGGAGGAGGGAAACTTGCTGATGTAAAGGGTTCTTTGAGGGGTTTTCTATGTAGACAGACCAGTTGGTGGTAGTGAAGAAACAATAACAGCATAAAAAGACCTGATCAGACTTGTAGAAAAGGCCAAGGCTGAAGAAATGCTAAAAGTAGGCTTAAGGTAAACCAGTATGTTTACCATAAGGTCAGCATTGAGTTTTGTTTCTGCCTTCTGGGCTCAATTTATAAGAAATCATATGACTTACAAGAATGCAGTCTGATTAGCATATTTAAGATAAAATAATACCACCAATGATAAAATAATACCACCAATGATAAAATAAATACCACCAATGGTGGCGAATCGCCATCATTGAAACTTTGAATCTTGGATTCCTAAAGGACTACAAATACAACGCTGAATACTAGCCCTTGACAAAGAACGAGGAGCGTTCGAAACATGGAACCATGTCGGGCGTACTGATGGCTTCAGCGACTATATTAAGTTAAGTGACACGAATCTCACTAAGCAAAGAAAAATATCAAAAAATTAATATATGACCGATGATTAAATATAAGGCTAACCATCTTACAAACTCACATATGAGATGAAGCCTATTATGACAGGTCATTATCTACCTTAAGCGTCTGTTCTATATATTGCTGTACTGGTGAATTATTGATCGATGACAGTATCACAGCTCAGTCCAGACTCCTGGGTTTTGCCTCCCTTCCAGCAGATGGAGACAGAAAAAGTTTCAGACACTGTCACATAACCTGGTATGCCACCTGTAGTCCGTCAGTATGGACCTGTACCCAAGCAAAGATGGAAATGTACCGAACACCACCATGTAAGCTCACCAAACCACCTCCCATTGAACAAGCAGGAGGGAATGGAAAAACCACTTCATCTGAACGATCCTTTAACCATAAAAAAACAGAAAATACAACCATCACCTGAACCTCCCAAGGACACTTAAGAAAACATCTTCAGTTTATATACAAAAAACACTGAGTGGACTCTGCAAAACCTGGATGGGACTCTGGACTGATCTGTGGTACTACAGGAACGAAAATTAGCAGATAAGAACCAATTTTCCTTTCCCTATACATACTCAGATCAGTTCAAGACGCCTGGGATGTACCAAAGCTTTCCTAAACCGGGTGGGACTGTGAGAGTCCAGCTTGAAGCACACGTTCACCAAAGTTCCTAGACTCTGGCGCCTGGACATCCAGGATGTCGCTTGCAACCGAGTCGCGTGAGCTCTCAGACCCTGAGGAACCGACTGGCCCTGACAAATGTATGCTGAAGTCATGGTCTCCTTCAACCAGTCCACAATTGTAGCTTTGGAGGCCTTATGACTGTTCTTCCCCCACTCAAGAGAATGAAAAGATGATCGGAAACCCTGAAATCATTAGTGACTTTCAGACAGTGCAACAGCGCTCGTTTCACATCTATACACCTCAACTCCTTATCCATAGGAGCCGTCGGATCCAGATTTGTAAAAGCTGGTAACTACACAGACTGATTCAAGTGAAAGGACAAAACAACATTTGGAAGAAAAGAAGGCACCATCTGCAACGAAATCCTGGAGTCCAAAATCTTTAGGAAAGGATCTCTACAAGACAGGGATTGGAGCTCCGAAATCCTTCTAGCCGAACAAATTATCACCAGAAAACTGACCTTTAAAGTAAGATCCTTCAAAGTCTCCCAGCACAATGGCGCCCCACACATCACCTTAAGAACCAAATTTAGGCTTCACGGAGGGTACACGTTCTGCACCAGGGGACGCAAAGGCTTTACACTTCGCAGGAAAATGCACCACATTCGGATTCACCACCAGAAGCATGCCTTGCATCTTACCACTCAGACACCCCAAGGCCGCCACCTGGACCTGAAAGGAGCTGAAAGTCAAACCTTTTACCAAACTTTGCTGCAAAAAAGCCAAAATGTGGCCCACTGAAGCTCGAGTCACCCCAAGGCCGCCACCTGGACCTGAAAGGAGTTGAAAGTCAAACCTTTTACCAAACTTTGCTGCAAAAAAGCCAAAATGACTTATGAGGAGAGATTGAAGAATCTAAATATGTATACCCTGGAGGAAAGGAGGAGCAGGGGTGATATGATTCAAACTTTCAGATACTTGAAAGGTTTTAATGATCCACAGACAACGACAAACCTTTTCCGTTGCAAAAAAAATCAGCAGAACCAGGGGTCACAATTTAAAACTCCAGGAAGGAAGACTCAGAACCAATGTCAGAAAGTATTTCTTCACGGAGAGGGTGGTGGATGCCTGGAACGCCCTTCCGGAAGAAGTGCAAAACTGTGAAGGATTTCAAAGGGGCGCGGGATAAACACTGTGGATCCATAAAGTCTAGAGGATGTGAATGAAGAGAAGAGGCACGGGGGTGGCTTGCATGCGGGAATGACGGCTACTACCTGGAGATTAATATCCTTATTCAATAAACATACACACAGTTAATGCGACTCCAACATTGCTCTAGGCTTCAACGGCAAGAGGAAATGTGGAAAAAAGGATTTGCATCCACAAAAAAGCAGGGGAGTAGCTTGCTTGTTACAGCGGTTACTACCCCAAACCAAATAAGCCTGATACTTCACTTTTAATGCATATCCAGCATAGCTCTCTGCTTCAACGGGAGGGAGAATGAAGAAAAGATTTATATTCAGACAACAACCAACAAGGAATGAATTACATAGTCTGGGGAAACAAATAAGCATGGGTGTAGCTTGCTTGTTACGGCGGTTACTACCCTGAATCAATTAAGCCTGATACTTCACTTGGAATACATATCCAGCGCAGCTCACTGCTTCAACGGCAGGGGGGAATGAAGTAAAGAGGATTTATATTCAGACAACCAACAAGGACTGAACTGCACAGGCAGGGTAAACAAGCGTGGGAGTAGCTTGCTTATTACGGCGGTTACTACCCCAAACCAATTAGCTAGATACTTCACCTAGATGCAGCTCCAGCACTGCTGTCTGTATCGATGGTGGGGGTGGAAGGAAATTGGAACCAAAAAGTTACTTATAAGGGCCAAGAGTAACAGATAAATATGAAAACAAATACTTGTGAAAGCTTGCTGGGCAGACTGGATGGGCCGTTTGGTCTTCTTCTGCCATCACTTCTATGTTTCTATGAGTCGGATCCACGCTGTGCTCTTGGCACCAAGCCTCCAACACCTTCCACACCCAAACATTTATTTATTTATTTATTTATTTATTTATTATTTTTATTATACCGAGTTTCATGATAGGGATCACATCAACCCGGTTTACAAATAACAATGTGTGCAAAGTATAGCGTAACGTAATAAATATTTCCAATAAAAATTTGAACTTTAAATACAGAGAATCAATTAAAAGGTGTGAAAGTTACAATAAAACAGGGAAAATTAACTTGGAACTGGAAGAGGGGAAAGGTTAAACAATGCAATATTTACATTTAATACAATTAAAGTGATAGTGTAGCAGAGTAAGTAAATAAGCCTATTTGAATGAATGTGACGGTACATAAACATAAGATAAAGAAGTGGACTTCTTTCTTGCTTGCATTAAAGTTGCAATAACATCTTCCAGATAACCTTTCTCCCTCAAAAGCCAAGCCATGAGAGAGAAGCGATCAGCCTGGTCCAAAAATATAGATCCATAATGCAGCAGGTTGCAAATATGCACAAGACGCAGCATCCCGTCTACCGCAAGATTGATCAAATCCGCGAACCACAGCCGCTGAGGCCATTCTGGCGCCACCAGAATCATTTGCCCTGGATGAACCTCTATCCTTCGTAGGACCTTGCCTACCAGTGACCAATGCGGGAACACATACAGGAGAATCCTCTTTGGCCATGGGAGAACTAAGGCATCTGCTCCCTCCTCTCTTCTTCAACTGAAGAACCATGGAGCCTTGGTATTTTTCTGCCTAGCCATCAGATCCATGCAAGGGACTCTCTCTATCTGTGACGAATCAGACACATGGCCTCTTCAAACAACTTCCACTCCCCTGGATCTATCCACCGGTGACTTAGAAAACCTGGCAATGTGGGAAGCTGCCAGCATCTCCAGATGTTTTTCCGCCCATTGCACTAAGTCCTGGGCCTCTCGTACCACTGCTTGACTCTTTGTATTGCCCTGTCGGTTGATGTAAGCCACTGCCGTCGCATTGTCTGACAACACTCTCATTGCCCTGCCCTACACAAGAGGAAGAAAAGCCAGCAATGCTAGACGGACCACTCTCGTCTCTAGATGGATGATAGACCATGGCGCCTCCTCCGGAAACCACTGACCTTGCACCACTTGAGTCTGACACACAGCTCCCGAACTTTTAACCTCAAAACATGGCTTTTTAAACAAGCATTCCCGTCAGCTACCTAACTCCCATCTTCCAGCCACTCTTCAAAAACAACCCCGCCCCCTCCGCACCTCTTTTCAAACTCCCCTCCTCCCCCTTCTACTCCACCAACTCCCCGCCTCCCTTTTCCCTATCTGCCTCTAGCTGCACTCCACTTCTTTGGCATGGACAATACCCCCCCCCTCACCCCCAACTCTCTATTAATACGACTACCATTCACCATAATAACCCCCCATACCCCCCACCCCCCCAATGCTGCCCATCGGGTATATTCTATCCATTGAATCTAACTATAAAATTTGTAAATATTACCCTAAATCAATCTGTATACTGTTAAAATTCTTGTTACTCTTGTATGAATCTAAACCATATTGTTGCTACCATTACTTCATACTATCACTTAAGTTACTTGTTTTTTCTCACCTGATTCTTAGACATGTCGTTCCTACTACTTATAACCTAAATTATATTATATTGTTACAGACGATACAAAGTTTCAATGTAAAACAAGAACCCTATCTCTTTTTGAATACCGTTGTAATGTAAACCATTGTGATATGCCAGATCGAACAGCGGTATATAAAAAACAAACAAACAAATAAATAAATAAATAAATAAGGCTGGCATCGGTCATGACTATTATCCAATTCGGAACCTCCAAGGTCCCACTGCAAACCAAATTGTCCTGACAAAGCCACCACTCCAGACTCATCCTGGCACTTTCTGTAAGTGGCAGCGGTAGATGAAACTGCTCCAACAAGGGATTCCAGCTGGACAGCAAGGCCGTATATGAGCAAATGCCCAAGGGACCAATTCCAACATGGAGGCCATAGACCCAGGAACCTGCAGATAATCCTATACACCTTGGGAACCTCACTGTTCAGCATGCAAACCAGTCCCTGGATCTTGTCTATCCGTTCTTTGGTAAGAAACACTCTTCCAAATCTGGTGTTGAAGCGCACTCCCAGGAATTCCAGAACCTGAAATGGAATCAGTTAGCTCTTGGGAAGATTCACAATCCAGCCCAGCAACCATAAGCACTGAAGCACTGCTGTCAGTGCCTGAAAACAAAGGTCCTCTGACTTTGCTCAAATCAGCCAGTCGTCCAAATTCAGGTGAACCAAGACTCCTTCTTGCTGCAGAGCCACTGCCACTTCAACCATCACCTTTGTGAAGTTCCTTGGGGCTGTCACCAATCCAAAAGGCAGGGCACAAAATTGAAAATGATCCCCAAGCATCATGAACCTTAGAAACCTTTGATCATCTGAGTGTATCGTAATATGAAGATACGCCTTGGTCAAATCCAGAGATGCCTTAAACTCCCCTTCGCACACCGCTGAGATCACTGACCTCAGTGTTTCCATCCAAAAACGAGGAACCTTGAGAGCCACATTCACCGTTTTTAAATCCAAGATTGAACAGAAGGTACTTTCTTTCTTTGGGACCATGAAATAAATGGAATACCTCCCCACACCCTGTTCCTCGACCGGCACAGGAACTATGGCCCCCAGCATCCGTAGATGATCGAAGGTCTCCCGAACCACTCATCTTTTCTGTGTGTAAGCACAAGGGAACCTTATGAACAAGTCCCTTAATGGGTGCACAAATTCTAAAGCGTAACCTTGTTCTATCACATTTAGGATCCACTGATCTAACATATTCTTGGCCCACTCCTCGAGAAAAAGGGTTAACCGACCCCCAATTTGTGGAACTGAGGAGTGAGCCGACCTTGCTTCATTGGGAAGACTTAGAACCGGAGACCCCCTGACTGGAACTATTCCTGATCAGTCTCCTGCCTCGAAAGGACTGATTCCAAGACTGTTGTCTTCCGGATTCAAGCTCTGACCTCCTCCAGAAGTATGAGACTGCTGGAAACGGTGATTCGAGCGAAATCAAACTTGTGCCGAAGAGGAACCTCTGCCAACCTTTGGCTTGTCCTCTGGCAGCTTGTGTCCTTTAGTCTCTCCAAGATGCTTCACAAGCTCCTCTAAGACCTCTCCAAAAAGCAGCTTCCCCTTACAGGGAAGCGAACCCAATTGAGACTTAGACCAATCATCTGTTGACCAGTTCCTCAACCAAAGAAGCCGACAAGCGGAAAACGCGGACATCAAAGATTGCGAGGACGTGCGGATAAAATCTTATAGGCTACCACTGCTTCCAGCCGCTCAGCCTGCTGGACATCCGCCACAGTAGCGTCCTGTCTGACTGCAACTGCTGTACCTGGCGCAGTCCAGCCCTGAGCATAAAACTACTGCAAACTGCAGCCTGATAGCCCAATCCAGACACCTCAAAAATCCTCTTGAGGTGCACCTCCAACTTTCTGTCCTTCATATTCTTAAGCACAGCCAATCCCGTTACTGGAATCGTAATCTTCTTTGTGATCGCCGAAACTGAAGCATCCATCTTCGGCATTTGCAGCAGACCCAAAGTCTCTTCCGCATTGGGTACAACCTCTCCATGGCTCTCGTAACCTTCAAACCTGTGTCCGAAGTCTCCCACTCCCAGAGCAACAGTTTCTTCAAGGACTTATGGAAGGTGAACGTCTTAGCTGGTCCCTTTAAGCCAAGACTGGCTCTACTTCTTCATGATACAAATCAGCCTGGGTTCCTTAATCCCCAGTTCCTTCTGGAAACATGGAATCAGGGGGGTCCTAATTCTTCTCGGCAAAATAAGATAAAGCATAGGCATTGTCAAGTTAAGTGTAAAACATTGATAAGACAGGCGAAGAGAGAATTTGAACTGAAGTTGGTCGTAGAGGCAAAAACTCATAATAAAAACTTTTAAAAATATATCTGAAGCAAGAAACCTGTGAGGGAGTCGGTTGGACGGTTAGATGACGGAGAGGTTAAAGGGGGTCTTAGGGAAGATAAGGCCATTGCAGAAAGACTAAATGAATTCTTTGTTTCTGTGTTTACTAATGAGCATGTTGGGGAGATACCAGTTTCGGAGATGGTTTTCAAGGGTGATGAGTCAGACGAACTGAACCAAATCACTGTGAACCTGGAAGATGTAGTAGGCCAGATTGACAAACTAAAGAGTAGCAAATCACCTGGACTGGATGGTATGCATCCTAGGGTACTGAAGGAACTCAAAAATGAAATTTCTGATCTTTTAGTTAAAATTTGTAACCTATGATTAAAATCATCCATTGTACCTGAAGACTGGAGAGTTGCCAATGTAACCCCAATATTTAAAAAGGGCTCCAGGGGCGATCCAGGAAACTATAGACCAGTGAGTCTGACTTCAGTGCCAGGAAAAATAGTGGAAACTATTCTAAAGATCAAAATCGTGGAGCACAGAGAAAGACATGGTTTAATGGAACACAGTCAACATGGATTTACTCATGGGAAGTTTTGCCTAACAAATCTGCTTCATTTTTTTGAAGGGGTTAATAAACATGTGGATAAAGGTAAACCAGTAGATGTACTGTATTTGGATTTTCAGAAGGCGTTTGACAAAGTCCCTCATGAGAGGCTTCTAAGAAAACTAAAAAAGTCAGGGGATAGGAGGTGATGTCCTTTTGTGGATTACAAACTGGTTAAAAGACAGGAAACAGAGAGTAGGATTAAATGGTCAATTTTCTCAGTGGAAAAGGGTAAACAGTGGTGTGCCTCAGGGATCTGTACTTGGACCGGTGCTTTTCAACATATTTATAAATGATCTGGAAAGGAATACGACGAGTGAGGTTATCAAATTTGCGGACGACACAAAATTATTCAGAGTAGTTAAATCACAAGAGGATTGTGATACATTACAGGAGGATCTTGCAAAACTGGAAGATTGGGCATCCAAATGGCAGATAAAATTTAATGTGCACAAGTGCAAGGTATTGCATATAGGGAAAAATAACCCTTGCTGTAGTTACACGATGTTAGGTTACATATTAGGAGCTACCACCCAGGAAAAAGATCTAGGCATCATAGTGGATAATACTTTGACATCGTCGGCTCAGTGTGCTGCAGCAGTCAAAAAAGCAAACAGAATGTTAGGAATTATTAGGCAGGGAAAAGAAAATTAGGTTCTTACCTTTGATAATTTTCGTTCCTGTAGTACCACGGATCAGACCAGACTCTTGGGTTTGGCCCCCCCTCTAGCAGATGGAGACAGAAGTTTACAAACAAAAACTCCACCTATATCTAGGCTGGTGCCACCTACAGTCCAGCAGTATTACTTAATGTCAGAGCAGGAAAATCACAAATCAAACTGGCTAACGAACCTTCTAACCAGGACCAACAACACCAGTCCAACAGAATCCTCATTACCAGTTCTCAACGCCCAACTGGGAAAATGAACCCGAGATACCGATGACAGACAGAAAAGGAGCAAAATATCAAACAGACAGCAGCACATACACTATGGCCTCTCCCGATAGTAGCACTTATCCGGGTGGGACTCTGGACTGATCCATGGTACTACAGGAACGAAAATTATCAAAGGTAAGAACTTAATTTTCTTTTCCCTGTATGTACCCGGATCAGTCCAGACTCCTGGGATGTACCCAAGCGCACTTCACCTGGGATGGGATCCGGAGAGGCCCGCTCTAAGCACACCTTCTCCAAACCCTCCCACACCGGGAGCCTTGACATCCAAACGGTAGTGCCGGGAAAAAGTATGCAAAGATTTCCACGTGGCCGCCCTGCAAATCTCTTCCGCCGAGATATGTTGACATTCCGCCCA
This sequence comes from Rhinatrema bivittatum, assembly GCF_901001135.1. NCBI lineage: Eukaryota > Metazoa > Chordata > Amphibia > Gymnophiona > Rhinatrematidae > Rhinatrema > Rhinatrema bivittatum. The sequence goes on from NC_042620.1 coordinate 106,540,322, forward strand.
AGAAGTGGCCTGAGAGCAAGTAGAATGGGCACGCAGCCCCAAGGGCAGGGACCGACCCTGCAACATTTATGCCGAATTGATGGCCTCTTTCAACCATCGCGCAATGGTAGTCTTGGACACCGCATTGCCCCTTCAAGGACCACTCCAGAGCACGAACAGATGATTGGAAACCCGAAACGCATTAGTTACCTCCAGATAATGTAACAGGATGCGCCGCACATCCAATTTATGGAGGTCCTTAGCCAAAGGATCTGAATCATCGAGTTGCAAGAACGACGGTAACTCAACCGACTGGTTGACATGGAAAGAAGAAACCACCTTGGGTAAGAAGGATGGAACCGTACGCAAGGATACCCCTGACTCAGATATCCTCAAAAAGGGCTCCCTGCACGACAAAGCTTGAAGCTCGGAAATCCAACGCACCGAAACAATGGCCACTAAGAACACTACCTTCAGTGGCAAATCCTTCAAGGTGGTTTTGCGAATAGGCTCGAACGGAGCACCACACAAGGCCCGAAGAACAAGATTCAAATTCCAGGGCGGACAAGGCTGACGAATCGGAGGCCGCAGATGTTTTGCCCCTCGCAGGAAACGCGCTACGTCAGGATGAGCCGCCACTGGTTTTCCCTGAATCAAACCACGTAAGGAACCTAGCACCGCCACCTGAACCCGCAAGGAACTACATGAAAGACCCTTAGACAAACCGTCCTGCAGGAACAGAAGGATATCCGGCATGGTCGCTCGCGTAGGAACCACATCCCGGTCCAGACACCACGATTCAAACAACTTCCAGACCCTAACATAAGATAAGGAAGTAGACGTCTTCCGGGAGCGTAATAGAGTAGCGACCACCGGTTCCGCGTAGCCCTTAGATCTCAGCCTTTGCCTCTCAAAAGCCAGGCCGCTAGACAAAAGCGATCGACCTGGTCGAAACACACGGGTCCTTGATGCAGAAGGTCCGGAACATACGGGAAACGGAGAGACTCCTCTACCGCCAGGTTCAGGAGGTCTGCGAACCACGGGTGCCGTGGTCACTCGGGCGCCACCAGAACAACATCCGCCGAGTGTGCCTCGATCCACCGCAACACCTTTCCTATGAGTGGCCACGGAGGAAACACATGGTCCATCGGCCATGGAAGAGCCAGAGCATCTACTCCCTCTGCTGCCGTCTCCCACCTTCGAGCAAAAAACCGAGGCGCTTTCGCATTGCGGAAGGTTGCCATCAAATCGATCGCAGGTGTGCCCCACCGAGCACAAATGAGCCGGAAGACATCCACCGGTGGCTCCCACTCTCCTGGATCCAGCCAATTTCGGCTCAAGAAATCGGCCTGAACATTGTCTACGCCGGCTATGTGGGAGGCTGCGAGACAACTGAGATGACGCTCCGCCCAGGTGAACATGAGACGAGCTTCGACGCTACAGCCTGACTCTTGGTTCCCCCTTGTCGGTTGATGTACGCCACCGCTGGTCGCATTGTCGGACAACACTCTGACTGCCCTGCCACGAATGAGTGGTAGGAACTCCAGAAGAGCCAGCCGAACCGCTCTGGTTTCCAGACGATTTATGGACCACGATGCTTCCTGAGGCGACCACTGCCCCTGTATTGAACGCCGTAAGCACACCGCTCCCCAGCCGAGCAGACTGGCATCCGTGGTAATGACCGTCCAAGATGGGATCTCTAAAGGAACCCCACGACTCAAGTTGGCCGGACACAACCACCAATCCAAGCTGTCCCTGGCTGCCAGAGGCAGGGGCAGGGGCAGATGAAATTCTTCTGAGACCGGATTCCATCAGGAGAGCAACGCTGACTGTAAGGGCCGCATATGAGTGAACGCCCAAGGTACCAATTCCAGTGTTGACATCATGGACCCCAACACCTGCAAATAGTCCCAGACAATGGGCACCTGCTTGGATAACAATCTGCGAATGCGCGCTTGCAATGTGAACATTCGGTCTTGTGTAAGAGAAACCGTTCCCTGACGCGTGTCGAACAACGCTCCCAAAAACTCCAGGGACTGCGACAGCGTCAACTGACTCTTGGAGACATTGACTATCCAACCGAGCTTGTCCAACAATTGGAGAACCCGCTGGATCGCTGCTCGGCAGAGCGTCTCTGACTTGGCACGGATTAGCCAATCGTCCAAATACGGGTGCACCAACAGACCTTCCCTCCGGAGGGGCGCTGCCACTACCACCATAATCTTGGTGAACGTTCGAGGCGCTGTGGCCAGACCGAACGGGAGCACCTGGAATTGAAAATGCTGCCCCAGCACTGCAAACCGAAGGAACTGTTGATGCTCTGCCCGAATGCCGATGTGGAGATACGCCTCCGTGAGGTCCAGGGAGGCCAGAAACTCCCCCGGACGCACGGACGCGATCACCGACCGTAAAGTTTCCATTCGAAACCGAGGAACCGAGGAACCAGTCCAGGATGGGCCTAAACGTTCCTTCCTTCTTTGGTACTATGAAGTAAATGGAATACCGGCTCCTGCGAAGTTCCTTGGCCGGAACAGGAACGATCGCGCCGAGCTCCCTGAGACGATCTAGTGTGGCTCGTATCGCCCGTCGCTTCGCTGAGAACCCGCAAGGGGATACCAGAAAAAACGGAAACGGCAGGTGAAAAAATCTAACTCGTAACCGTGTCTTATCACATCTAGGACCCACTGGTCCAACGTGATCCTGGTCCATTCCTCGTAAAAACGGCCAAGACGCCCCCCAATTCTGGGAACTGAGGAATGGACCGGCCGCCCATCATTGTGCAGGTTTGCCCCCCTGCACAGGCTGACCGGCGCCAGAATGACTGAAATGGCGCCCGCGAAAGGACTGCGAATAAGATTATTGACGCTGTGCACTGTGGCGAAAAGAAGAAACGGATCCCCAGGAGCCTCGAGGCCGGCGACTACCGTGAAAACGCGACCTGGAAGGGCCAGCCCCCCGAGACCGCGGCCTTTCCTCCGGTAAACGGTGAACCTTATTCTCCCCCAGGGATTCAATCAAATCTTCCAATTCTTTACCAAACAACAGTCTCCCCTTGAATGGCAAAGGAACCTAGCCGTGCTTTAGAAGTCACGTCTGCCGACCAATGTCGTAACACAACAGCCTCCGCTGCGGCCACCGCCGAAACCATCGTCCTGGCCGAAGTGCAAAGAAGATCATAGAAGGCATCCGCACTATAAGCGATCACCGCCTCCAAGCGACTCGCTTGGCGTGCTTCTTCCGGCGACAGAGACTCATTGGCCAAGAGCTGCTGTGCCCAGCGGAGACCTGCCCGAAGGGAAAAATTACTACAAATCGCCGCAACGAATTCCCAATTGCGGAGACTTCGAAGATCTTTTTCAGCTGCACCTCCAGCTTCCTGTCTTGCAAATCCTTAAGAGCAGTACCTCCAGTGACCGGAATAGTGGTTTTCTTTGTGACCGCCCACTACTTGCCGAGTCTATCTTCGGCATGTGCAGCATGTCCAGGGCGTCCTCCGGTAAGGGATAGAGTTTATCCATCACCTTCGCCACCTTCAGCCCCAAATCCGGAGTGTCCAATTCCTTTAAACAAGCAAATCCGAGGCAGAAAAACTGCAAAGGGAAGGCTGAAGGAGGCCCCCGGAGACCCAAAAACGACCGGATCCGTTATTCCGAGCCGGGACTCCTCCTGCGGCACCTGGATCCCTAATTCCCCCAGAATTTTCGGGATAAGAGGTCCTAGCTCCTCCTTCCAAAACAAACGGATCACCCCCTCGGTAGCATGGGCCCCTCGGGAAACCCGAGGGACCCTTGGTCTCCGTCCCCATCAACCCCCCTCGGGGCTGGAACGGAAGCTCTGTATCCCCGGACAGGTCCTCCGGCTCATCCGTGTCCGTGGTCGATTCCAGCTCCCCCCCTGGGAACCGAGGACTGGAGTGGTCGAGCCCTACTCTGGGCCCTCCGACCCCGGACCTGGATTGGACCTTTTCTCCGCCCCCGAGGCCCCCGAATCCGGAGTGGAGGTCTCCCATGCCCTCTTCTTGGCCTGTCTACGGGGCCGTGAAGGCCTTATGTACTAAGCAGAACAAACGCGGACCCAAAGGATGAGTCCGAGTCCGAGGCCTCTTCTTCCTCCCCCTCAGAGGGATGTGGAGGAGAAAGCCCCCATGGCAGTAGAAGCAACGACTGTCCCTCTTGGGACCCCCTCGCTGCTAGGGATAACTTCGGCGGAGGGTCGTCCTCCCCCTCCACACACCGGCATTGCGCCTGCACGCGGCTTCCCTCGGACCTAAAATGGCCGCCGTTCCCGCCCAAAAATGCCGGCGAAGAAAACAAAATGGCGCCCGGACCCGGCATCCCCGAAGCCGGCCCCGCACTAATTGTCAGCCTGCCGACCTCGGGACCGGCACGTACCTGCCTGCTGCCCTGGGACCCGGCCGGCGTCACGGACCCCCCCTCCCCGCCGGAAACGCATGACGAACACAGGCTGTCCCTTGACAGCCGCGTGGCCGCGGACCCGCAGGCCTGACATGCAGCTCTCCGCGGCATCGCGGCCCCGACGAGGAAAAAAAGGGTAGGCACAGTACAAAAAAGAAAAGATCTCCCCGGCGACGGCGGTCCTCTACCTCCCCCCTCACAGGGACAGGACAGGAGAGACGAGGCACAGACAAAAGAAGAAAAACAGGCAGTACTTTTTTTTTTTTTTTTTTAAACACACAGACACAGTTACCGGTAGATCAGGTCCAGGTCCAGCTGGGGGGAGGGAACCGGGTACCCCGATGTCACCCCCCAGCCCTGATAGACGCTGACAGTGGAGCTCCCCCACGTAACAGCGGCCTCAACCAGAGGGGATGGTCCCCTCAGGACCTCACTACCCTCTAGGAGGCAGGCTCGGTGACCAGCAGGCAAGCCTCTGCGGTCCGAACCCCAATCCATCGGATTCCTACTCTCAAACTGCTTTCTCTTCCTTTTTTTTACACACGAACTACCACCTAAATTTAGGCCTTAGCACAGACTGTAGGTTTGGCACCCTCTCCACCTGCTAGGAGACAGAAGAATACTGCCGGACTGTAGGTGGCACCAGCCTAGATATAGGCGGAGTTTTTGTTTGTAAACTTCTGTCTCCATCTGCTAGAGGGGGGGCCAAACCCAGGAGTCTGGACTGATCCGGGTACGTACAGGGAATGGTTAATAAAACGGAAAATGTCATAATGCCTCTATAATCGCTCCATGGTGGACTGCACCTTGAATACTGTGTACAATTCTGGTCGCCGCATCTCAAAAAATATATAGTTGCGATGGAGAAAGTACAGAGAAGGACAACTAAAATGATAAGGGGAATGGAACAGCTCCCCTATGAGGAAAGGCTGAAGAAGTTGGGGCTGTTCAGCTTGGAGAAGAGACGGCTGAGGGGGGATATGATAGAGGTCTCTAAGATCATGAGAGGTCTTGTAGATATGAATCGGTTATTTACACTTTCAGATAAGAGAAGGACCAGGGGGCATTCCATGAAATTAGCAAGTAGCACATTTAAGACTAATCAGAGAAAATTCCTTTTTCACTCAGTGCACAATTAAGCTCTGGAATTTGTTGCCAGAGGACATGGTTAGTGCAGTTAGTGTAGCTGGGTTCAAAAAAGGTTTGGATAAGTTCTTGCAGGAGAAGTTCATTAACTGCTATTAATAAAGTTTACTTAGCTAATAGCCACTGCTATTAATTGCATCAGTGCATGGAATCTTCTTGGTGTTTGGGTAATTGCCAAGTTCTTGTTACTTCTGGTTTGGCCTCTGTTGGAAACAGGATGCTGGGCTTGATAGACCCTTGCTCTGACCCAGCATGGCAATTTCTTAGGTTCTTATGTTCCCTTGAGATGGCTGCAGGCTGTAGGAGGGAAGAGAGGGAACTGGCCATACCAGTTATCTCCTCCCTCAGCGGGTCCGGAATCTAGACAGACTCAGGGGTCTCCAAACCCTCCGCTCATCTACTCCTCTACCTGAAGGGATGGCCCCACCAGTACCTACCAACCTTCAGGAAGGGTAATCAGTCACCTAAATTCTAAACTCTTTTCTCGTTTTTCTTTTTTTTTTTCCCTTCAGACTGCAGGTCTCGCACCACCTTCCATCTGCTGGAGACAGAGAAATACTGACGGGCTGCAGGTTGCACACCAGGTTGTGTGTCAATGTCAGTGAAACTTTCTGTGTCTCCATCTGCTGGAAGGGAGGCAAAACCCAGGAGTCTGGACTGATCTGGGTATGTATGGGGAACTAACTGTACCAGCTCAGGAGCTCTGAGTAAGCAATCCAGCTTACTCTACATTGTTTGGTAGGATGCATTGCTTCTTATAAGATATCTTATAATAAAAATTAAGGCTTTGCTTTTCTCTTACTGACTGATGGTATTCAGTATTTACTAGTGCCCTCTAAACTGAACTGCAGTGGGATGCTGGTTGGAAAAAAACAAGTTCGTACATGCTCAGCAGAGATCTTCCCGGAGCTGCTACGTGACAGGGATGGGAGCCACAGTGAGGTCCCACACTCAGGGGCCATGGGAGCTGCCAGTGACCAGCAAGCCTTTCCTTGAACAGTGCACCAAACGCTCCCAACCAAGAAAAAGTAGCCACCTTAACAAACTGATTTTTTGCTTTCTTTGGGGGTTTTTTTTTTTGGGGGGGGGGTGGGGGGCATCCAGCTATCCTCCAACAGCCCCCTTCTCATTCCTCAGTCAGTTTGCCATTGCTACAACATCAGGACCGTGCTCCACTTTGGACGGCACACTACTGGAGCGGAACAAGAAGTCCCTTGCTGCAGTCCAAGCCCCACGCTGCAGCGAAAAGAACTTTTTGCTAAATATATTAGTCTAGGACTTAAGTAGTGCTGATCAGTCCAGTGTTCACATACACAATACAATTTCTTTTTAATGAACTTGGTTGTAGAAAAGTCAAATAAAAATGTCTGGCTCCAGTACAAAATATCAAATTTTCTGATGACATTCAGCGACTTGTACTGTTTGTTTGAGGATATCTTAAACTATGCAATCAGCTTTAAGTTTATTCTAGAAATACATGAATTGAATGGATCGAGTTACGTTCAAAAGAGTCAAAATTGTTCAAGAAAGCACTTAAGGCTCACCTTTTTCAACTTGCTTATCATGACCTCATTTGACCATTTTTAAGAACCGGATGTATTTTATTGCTTCCGTATGCATCCTGTTATTGTGAATATTTTATGAACCCCGCCCTGAACTATGGAAGGGTGGGTACAAATATTTTAAATAAATAAAACGCGTTAGATCCTCTCCTACATACACTGGATGCAGGACCTTTTCTAGGTGATGTTAGCCTCTCACCAGGGGCATTATCAAGGAGATGAAAAATATTTTCTAGACAAACTATGCAACACAGAATAATATGTCAATTTCATCAAGTGCAGTCAAAAACCATTTAAGAGAGAACTAACCTCCGAGCGCCTGGTGGGAGACCTTTTCTCTCCACTGGCTGATTCTCAGGTTCCCCAATGCACTTTTGCTAAATCAGTCCAAAAGTATATTCTGGTCCAGATACAAGAGAGGCTTCTTGTTCTTATGCAGAATACATTCAAAGTCTGCAAGAAAACAGGAACATTTAGTTCCAAAAACAAAAAGCGGGAGTCATTTTCGAGTCAAAGTTATTTTAAATATGTTAATAAAACGGAAAAGGTCATAATGCCTCTATATCGCTCCATGGTGAGACCACACCTTGAATACTGTGTACAATTCTGGTCGCCGCATCTCAAAAAAGATATAATTGCAATGGAGAAGGTACAGAGAAGGGCAACCAAAATGATAAAGGGGATGGAACAGTTCCCCTATGAGGAAAGGCTGAAGAGATTAGGGCTGTTCAGCTTGGAGAAGAGACAGCTGAGGGGGGATATGATAGAGGTCTTTAAGATCATGAGAGGTCTTGAACGAGTAGATGTGACTCGGTTATTTACACTTTCGAATAATAGAAGGACTAGGGGCATTCCATGAACTTAGCAAGTAGCACATATAAGGACTAATCGGAGAAAATTCTTTTTCACTCAACCGCACAATAAAGCTCTGGAATTGTTGCCAGAGGATGTGGTTAGTGCAGTTAGTGTAAGCTGGGTTCAAAAAAGGTTTGGATAAGTTCTTGGAGGAGAAGTCCATTAACGGCTATTAATCAAGTTTACTTAGGAATAGCCACGGCTATAATTGCATCAGTAACATGGGATCTTCTTAGTGTTTGGATAATTGCCAGGTTCTTGTGGCCTGGTTTGGCCTCTGTTAGATACAGAATGCCTGGGCTTGATGGACCCTTGGTCTGACCCAGCATGGCAATTTCTTATGTTCTTATGTGGTCTCTAATTTCTTTGCAGATGATTTGTAACTTTTCAGGCAAAAAAATGTGTGTATACTGACCCTTTACATTTGGAGACTTTTATATCAGATAATGCTACTCAACGTCATAATTCTTCTTAGCTTATTATAAATTAAGGTGACCTATTAATTAGAATTGATTTGACTCCTTTCCTCCTTATTGTGGTTTTTTCTTTCTTGATAAATTCACTTCTTTCCTTCTCCCCCATGATTATTGGAACCAGGATTATACAGATACTGATTCCTTTATAAAGTTGTATTGCCTGTTTTGAAATTATTTTTGCTGTTTACCCTGTTTGCCTTATTTTCTTTTGTAATATACTGAAAAATTAATAAAGATATAATTGAAAAAAATATGTGCGTCTCATCTTTCTTGGAGCTCACATTTTCTCTTCTAACCCACATCAATCAATTCATTCTGTGCTGGGATCCAGAGAGAGGACCTCAGGAACTGCACCGATCTAGGGCGGATCACCCGTGTGGCATCACAATACAGTTCCCAGGGACATGCTTAAGAGCGTCCCTTATTGCAACCGGGCGGGAGGACACACCGCTTTATGGTTCAAGAGTTATCTACAAAAGGTTTTCTGCTACAGTTGAAACCTTTGAGAAAAACTTGGGCTGTGCAATAGTTTCTGTTTAAACTTTGCAGGCAGCTTGTGGGGAAACCTCAATGAGAATTTGCATAAATAATAAAATTTGATGAAAAACTTAAGTACAATAGTAGTATTAAAACTGCATTTTTTTAAGCTTCATGCTGTTTCATTTAGCAAATATAATAGTAAAGTTGTAATAAATGTAGTTTCCCCCCCATTTGCACCATTTTCTAACCTGCATTCCCCAGATGACAGCACTGCTCTTGCTGGCCTAGGGCTGGAGGAAACTTTCTTTCGAGACGGTCAGGTTCAGTCACAGCATCAGCAGCAGTCATCCCTATCTCCTTTGAAGCAAGTGTGTGTCATGCCCGTGGCAAGCCCAAGCTCTGTCAGCTCCATCAGCCCACAGCATGCAGGGCAACAGTAAGTCAGATTCGGACCTTTAAAATATATTTGGTAGACTAGATGCAATGGGATGTTTAATGGCAATCAAACGTGCACATGTAAAGGGATGTAAGGATCCTTTGCAAGTGATGCAGGTGGCTCCACAGACACTTAGCTTTGAGGTCAGAGGGAAGGTGGAGGTATTGGTCAGAGACACTCCCCAATGGAAGGGGGTCTAAGGGTTTGGTAGGTTAAATATAGCTGAGGAGCTCAGATGTTTTTGGTCTCTCCGGGATAGGAGCTAGTGCTCGGAGTCCCTGGATTCCCCGAGGGGGAGTAAATGCATGGAGCAGCTGCAAGCGTGTTTAAGCTGGATTCTGGTTAAGATTCCTATTGAGAGAAAACTTATTCCTGGTTCCTTGCTCTTTGGGGAGTCATGCTAGAGTTTGTATGTTTAAAAAGAAATGGAAACACAATTAGGAGTCATCCAAGCTCCAGGAAGTGTGTGTTTTGCAGCTTAAGACGTTCTGCACCTGGGAGAGTAGTAGCAGAGTCTTCTACCAGTGTCAATTGGAATAAAGTCTCAAGAGGAGAGTCATTAGAGTCAGGAACTCTCTGGTGTAGGGGGGATCTACCCTGTATCTCAGAGGATTTCAAAAGAAAAGGAAAAAATCATCAAGCTGAATTAGATAATAAAAGGGAAATCAGAGGTAGTCCCTGCTTGCTTATGAACTGAATATATATATATATATATATATATATATATATATATATATATATATACACACACATACACACACACATATACATACATATATATATAATCTATGTCTCTCTATAATCTATATAAATATATGTATATGTGACTGGTATTTTGCTCTGGAAGTAAACATAGAGGAATTAACTGGATCATTGCCTCATCACATGTTTCAAATAAACTTTAATTTTGAAGCAACTCAAATTGGAGTGGATGAATTTTTGTTCTTGGATGTCCAAAGAGCATCTCAAAGGCCAAAAAGCAAGTCTTCCTCCCCTGCCGGAGGAACTCAGGGAGCCCCGGTGGGTTGTATGTTAGCCCAGCAGCTCCCATATGTGCCCCCTAATCCTAACTTGAGGTAGAAATTGGATTACATACAAATCATGAAAATCGGTCAATGAAGAAATTACTTACCTGATAATTTCGTTTTCCTCAGTGTAGATAGATGGACTCAGACCAGTGGGTTATGTGCTCTTTCTGCTAGCAGATGGGAGACTGAGTCAGATTTCAAAACTGACGTCATCCTAGATATACCCCTGCAGTGAGCTCAGCTCTTCAGTATTCTCTTTGAAAAGCCATTGTGGATATATATTTGCTTAAATAACTTGATTAAAACTGATTAACCTTGATTCAACTGATTTAAAAAAACTGGAGACCGCCAGTACACTCAACCAATTACACCAACACCGGACAAACTGCAGGTGTCTTGAACTAGGAGTAGGCAACAACTTACCCATATTTGCTTAATCTCGAGGTCCACTTCCCGACGTTCTCCATCTCTGGGGCAGCGGTGGGTGGAATGCTGAGTCCATCTGTCTACACTAAGGAAAACGAAATTATCAAGTAAGCAATTTCTCCATTTCCTAGTGTGTAGCCAGATGGACTCAGGACCAGTGGGATGTACAAAAGCTACTCCCAGACAGGGCGGAAGGCTGCCCGTGGCCCACTTAGTACTGCCCTTGTGAAGGCTGCGTCTTCTCGGGCCTGAACATCCAGGCGGTAGAACCTGGAGAAGTGTGTAGGGAGGACCACGTCGCCGCCTGACAGATCTCGACTGGTACAGCAGCTTGGTTTCTGCCCAAGATACTACCTGGGCCCTAATAGAATGAGCCTTAACCTGTAGGGGTAAGGGTTTTCCTGCCTCTATGTAGGCCACCTTGATTTCTTCCTTGATCCAGCGAGCTATGGCCGCCTGCGAAGCCGCTTCTCCTTGATTCTTCCCGCTGTGGAGAATGAACAAGCGATCCGTTTTGCGCACCGGTTCCGATCTTTCCAGGTATCGCACCAGAAGTCTGCCGATATTTAGATGGCAAAGATGGCCATCGGAAACCATTTTCAGTAGGAAGGAGGGGACGAAGGAGGGAAGGAGGGTTCCAGGAGTGAACCTAAGGAACGGTTCCCGACAGGATAGTGCCTGTAGTTCGGAGATGCGACGAGCTGAACCTATTGCCACCAGGAATACCGTCTTCAATGTTAAGAGGCATAGTGACAGACCGCGCGTTGGTCTGAAGGAAGCCCCCGCTAGGAAGACTAATACCAGATTGAGGTTCCATAGGGGTGGCCGAAGTTACTTAACCCCTTTTAGGAAACAGGTCAAATCCGGATGAGCTGATAGATGGATTCTGTTCACTTTGGCTCTGAAGCAGGAGAGGGCTGCTACTTGGACCTTGAGGGAGTTGAGTGACAACCTCTTCTTCATACTGTCCTGTAGGAACTCCAGAATCATGGGGGATCTTGGCCATCCGCGGGAGTATCCCGCAGTCCTCGCACCAGGCTTCAAATATTCTCCAGATCCGTATTTATGCCAGAGATGTTGAGAACTTGAGCGTGTGCGGAGCAGGGTGTCAATCACGGTTTTCAAGTAACCGTGCTTCTTCAGTCGAGTCCTCTCAAGGGCCAGACCGTAAGAGAGAATTGAGATGGATCTTTGTGAAGAATCGGGCCCTGCTGGAGAAGGTCCCTGTGTGGAGGTAGGCAGAGGGCTCCCCGCAAGGAGTCTTTGCATGTCTGCATACCATGGGCATCTTGGACAATCCGAGGCCACTAGGAGAACTAGTCCCCTGTGGTGTTCTATCTTGCGGATGACCTTGCCCAGTAGTGGTCATGGGGGGAAGGCATACAGTAAGTCTTCCTCTGGCCAGGTCTGGACGAGAGCATCGATCACTTGGGAGTGTGACTCTCGTCTGCGGCTGAAGAACCTGGGGACTTGGGCTCTGAGAGAGGTGGCCAGTAGGTCCATGGCTGGGAGGCCCCAGCGATTTACTATCAGTTGGAAGGCTGTGGTCGACAGCGTTCATTCCCCCGGGTCCAGGCTCTCTCTGCTGAGGAAGTCTGCTGAGATGTTGTCTTTTCCTGCGATGTGGGAGGCTGAGATCCCTTGTAGGTTTATCTCCACCCGTGCCATGAGAGGGTCTATCTCCAGAGACACCTGCTGGCTCCTGGTTCCTCCCTGGCAGTTGATGTAGGCCACCGTTGTAGCCTTGTCAGACATTACTCAAATCGCTTTGCCTCGGAGTCTGTGGCTGAATCATAGGCACACAAGTCTGACCGCTCGAGCTTCCAGACAGTTTATATTCCATCCCACCTCTTCCTTGCTCCATTGTCCCTGGGCCGTCAGTTCCTGACAGTGGGCTCCCCACCCTCGTAGGCTCGCATCCGTGGTGAGCACGATCCAGTTCAGTGGTGACAGGCTTACTCCTCTGCTTAGGCAGTCTTCCTGTAACCACCACTGAAGCTGAGAACGTACCTCTGCTGGTAGCTGGAGGCGAATTGAGTAGTCCTGGGATAGTGGTTCCAGCGTGACAGTAAGGAGCACTGACGTGGTCGCATGTGAGCCTTTGCCCATGGAACGACCTCCAGGGTTGATGCCATGAGCCTGAGGACTTGAAGACAGTCCCATATCTTGGGGCATACATTGGTCATCAATCGTCGTAATTGTTCCATCAGCTTCCTTCTCCTCGGGGGAGGGAGGAAGACTTTGTTCTGTTTGGTGTCGAAACAGGCCCCCAGGTACTCTAGAAATTAAGAGGACTGCAGACTGCTTTTGACCGTGTTCACGACCCAACCGAGAGCCTGCAGTAGGTTCTCAACTCTGCTGGTCATATGCTGGCTCTCTTATGAAAACTCTGCCCTGATCAGCCAGTCATCCAAGTAAGGATGTACCAAGATCCCATCTTTCCTCAGTGTTGCTGCCACGACCACCATAATTTTGGAAAATGTTCTGGGGGCGGTTGCTAGGCCAAAGGGTAGCGCTTGGAACTGGTAATGGTGACCCAGTATCGCAAAGTGTAGAAAATGCTGGTGATCTTGATGGACTGGAATGTGAAGGTAGGCTTCGGAGAGGTCCAGGGAGGTTAGGGACTCTCCTGGTTATACTGCCATTATTACGGAGCGAAGATTCTCCATGAGGAAGTATAGTATCCGCAGATGATGGTTGATGTTCTTGAGATCCAAGATGGGTCAGAATGATCCTTCTTTCTTGGGGACGATAAAATAGATGGAATAGCACCCTGTATTTTCTTGGGGCGTAGGAACCGGAGTTATTGCCTTCAGACTGAGTAGTCTTGTCAGAGTGGCTTCCACTGTCAGTCTCTTGGTGTGGGAGTAGCAGGGTGACATCATAAATTTGTCCCGAGGGATACTACAGAACTCCAGAGAGTAACCTTCTCGAATGATGTTTAGTACCCACTTATCCGACGTGATCTCGACCCATCTTTGATAGAAGAGGAAAAGTTGACCCCCTATTTTCTCTTCCTGTGGATGGGTCATCCCATTCTCATTGGGGAGTATGGCCGGAGCCTGTCCCTTTCTTGGTTTGTCGGTTCCGAAAGAGCTGAGACCTTCCTGAGGGATGAGGTACCTGGAACTGGCGAGGGGTGAAAGTGTTGAGAGCCTCTGCCCCTAGTTCTTCTGGGGGAGGGGCGCTGGGATTTTTTACCCCTGTCCTCTGGTAGCCGAGGCACTGGAGATTCGCCCCACTTGCTGGCTAACTTCTCCAATTCGCTTCCGAATAAGAGAGATCCTTTAAAGAGCATCCTTGTGAGATTTGCTTTAGAGGTCGCATCAGCAGACCAATTCCGCAACCATAACTGTCTTCTGGCCACCACTACCGAGGCTACTCCTCTGGCTGAGGGTACACACCAGATCTGAGCTTGCATCCATCAGAAAGGCTGCTGCAGGTTCCATCATTTCACCGGTATATGTTCCTGAGTTGTTTGCCTCTCTCAAGAGGAGCAAACAGGAACATGCCACCAGTGCGCAGCAGGAAGCAATCTGTAGTGTCATTGCTGTTGCGTCGAAGGCCTGCTTAAGGATGGATTCTAATCATCTATCCTGAGTATCCTTCAATGCAGCCCCTCCCTCAATGGGAATGGCTGTTCGCTTTGAGACGGCACAGACCATGGCGTCCATTTTTGGAAAACGCAGGTGGTTCCTTGGTCGCTGGTTCCAGAGGGTACAAGGCTTCCAAGGCCCGACCTCCTTTAAAGCTGGCCTCTGGGGCACCCACTCCAGGTCAATCAGTTCCTGGATGGCTTCCATCATTGGGAAATAGCATGAGGCCTTACGAAAGGACACCAAGATGGGGCTCTTCTTTGGTTCCGCCATAGGATCCGTGCCTGGAATACCCAGAGTCTGGGAAACAAGGGCTGGTAATTCATCCCTGTGGAAGAAGCAAAGCATGGTTCTGTATGGTTCCAGGCCTGGAGGGATTTCTCCTTCTTCCAGGGAGCAACCATCATTATCATCAGAGGTGACCGGTCCCAATCGGGAAATTCTTGGTTAGGCGAGGGATGTCTCGAGGCATCTGAGCTGGGCCGGGAGGGTCTTGTGCTTCCGGCAGGGATTGAACCCAGGTCGCAGCCGGGGCGAATTGCTCCTGAATGAAGGCTTGCAGCCCTTGGAAAAACTTTAACCAGGAGAAGGTCCCTGGGTCAATGTTAATCCCAGGGGGAGTCGGAGTAGGGGCCCCTGAGGTGCCCTCTTGTGGAGAAGCCATTTCGGAGTTGCATAGATCCGGGGTGCTATCGTATGTAGCAGCTCTGGACCCATCCTCAGAAACTGAGGGACCAGGCTTTGGTCCCCCCTGGGCTTCTTCGCAGTGATGACACAGGCGGGACTCCAGTTCAGGCAGTGCGGCTCTGATGTGGCAGATTGTGCAAAGAGAGTGCAATCTGGGCTTCCTGGATGCCGGTGCCATTGTCTCTATGTCTAGGAACATAGAGACAATGGCACTGGCAGTGTGCGAGTAGTTATGCACAGTGTGCCCATAGTTATGCGCATGAGCACAATGCATGCGTGTAGCTATAAGCACGGCTGTGTGTGTAGTTACGCGTGCGGTAGTGCGTGCAGCTGTGCGCGCATCTACGTTGAAGGCGCACAAGTTGGGAGCATTGACCAACCAGCCTGCCCTGCGCATACCACCAGGCGAGAAGGGAAGATGGCGCCGACACCCCCACGCCTAAGATGGCGCCCCCCCCCCCGAGGGTCTCCACGTGTTCGGACCCCCTGCACCGGACCAGGGCCTAGCCCAACCATGGCTGCTCAACCCAATCCGTGCTCCCTTTTACCTCGCCGGGTGAACTTAGGAATCGGACAGCACTCCGAGCCCCCAGAGACTGGAGACCTTAGTTTAAAGTTTGACAAAGTCCCTCATGAGAGGCTTCGAAGAAAACTAAAAAGTCATGGGATAGAAGGCGATGCCCTTACGTGGATTACAAACTGGTTAAAAGACAGGAAAAGGAGAGTAGGATTCAATGGTCAATTTTCTCAGTGAAAAGGGTAAAGAGTGGCGTGCCTCAGGGATCTGTACTTGGACCGGTGCTTTTCAATATATATATAAATGATCTGGAAAGGAATACGACAAGTGAGGTTATCAAATTTGCGGACAATACAAAGTTATTCAGAGTAGTTAAATCACAAGCGGACTGTGATACATTACAGGAGGACCTTGCAAAACTGGAAGATTGGGCATCCAAATGGCAGATGAAATTTAATGTGGACAAGCGCAAGGCATTGCACATAGGGAAAAATAACCTTTGCTGTAGTTACACCATGTTAGGTTCCATATTAGGAGCTACCACCCAGGAAAAAGATCTAAGCATCAAAGTGGATAATACTTTAAAATCATCAGCTCAGTGTGCTGCAGCAGTCAAAAAAGCAAATAGAATGTTAGGAATTATTAGGAAGGGAATGGTTAATAAAACGTAAAATGTCATAATGTTTCTGTATCGCTCCATGGTGAGACCGCACCTTGAATAATGTGTACAATTCTGGTCGCCGCATCTCAAAAAAGATATAGTTGCGTAGGAGAAGGTACAGAGAAGGGCAACCAAAATGATAAAGGGGATGGAACAGCTCCCCTATGAGGAAAGGCTGAAGAGGTTAGGACTGTTCAGCTTGGAGAAGAGACGGCTGAGGGGGGATATGATAGAGGTCTTTAAGATCATGAGAAGTCTTGAACGAGTAGATATGAATCGGTTATTTACACTTTCAGATAATAGAAAGACCAGGGGGGCATTCCATGAAGTTAGCAAGTTAAGCTAACACAGCTCTGGAATTTGTTGCCAGAGGATATGGTTAGTGCAGTTAGTGTAGCTGGGTTCAAAAAAGGTTTGGATAAGTTCTTGGAGGAGAAGTCCATTAACTGCTATTAATCAAGTTTACTTAGGGAATAGCCACTGGTATTAATTGCATCAGTAGCATGGGATCTTCTTGGTGTTTGGGTAATTGCCAGGTTTGGCTTCTGTTGGAAACAGGATGCTGGGCTTGATGGACCCTTGGTCTGACCCAGCATGGCAATTTATTATGTTCTTATGTCCTTAAAGTTTTCCTCTTACCTGGTCTTGGCGCTTACCGATCGCATGCCAGGATGGTCTCCAGCTGCGGGGGAGAGAGGGCTTTACCTTCACCACCGCGCTCTGATGTGCACCCGCTGCCTTTCAGCTGCTCTAGGGGCTAAGTCCACAACGGGGTTACCGGCTACTGGACCAAGGCTCATCTCTGAGGGATATTGAAATCACCTCAGGAATTCTCAACTGGGGGAGGGACCCTTGGGTATCACCGCAGGAGAGCAGGGCTCCTCTTCTTAAGGTAAATTTTGTCTTCTTGCTGTAATTTCCTAACACTATGCTAGTGTGTGGGATAGTGTCCGCATCTGCTAGGAGATGGAGAGACACTGAAGAGCTGAGGTTACTGCTGGGGTATATCCAGGGCGACGTCAGCTTTGAAATCCGACGGTCTCCCATCTGCTAGCAGAAGAGCACATAACCCACTGGTCCTGAGTCCATCTGGCTACAAGCTAGGAAATTATGTTTTGTACTAAATAATGATCAAAGAGAGTCTGCTGAACTCTGCCAAGTGGAAATGTGTGTCCTGGACTTACCTTCCTTCCTGAAATAGGTGTCCTGAAGGGAGGGGGAAACAGTGGTTTGAGATTCCAATAAAATGTGCATATATATTACAATAAGGTTAGCCAGAAGTCAGATATCAAACAGCATTTCTCACATCTCACCTACTGCATAGTAATAAGGGGTCAGAACAGAGATTTTGACATAACTGATCCCACCCAGTATTTCTCCCAGCATTTGGTGAATCTGTTGCTGTACTGTGCTCACACACCCATTACCTATAGACACAAAAAAAGGACAGGGTCAGACATGTCAGTCAAAACAGAAGAATATCATAGGAAATTTAAAAAAAAAAAAAAAAGAAAGAAGTGCCGACGATATGAGTGAAATGTTACAGCTTTCCCAAAGGCAATGCCAGTGAATATTAAGTCATTTGCTCTCATTATCCTCCTGCACAACTGCTTTCCATTTATGTTTAAAAAACATTAATTCAGGAAGTGTCCTAAAAAACCCACAACAGTTCTGAAAGTCATATCACACAACAGATCCAATGATACAGTTTCCTTTAGTGCTTTCTAAACACCCATTTCTCCTTTTACATCAACACTCTTTTTTATGGTGCTACAGCCTTTGTGCAGCTAATCTTTTATGTTTTACTGACCTCTGCGCTGTAACTGCTGGCAGTAACGATCATGAAACCAAGGAACCTGAAACTGTGGACACTCCAGGCACACCGCTCTGTTCAGTTCCATCAGTCGGAGTCGGATTCTCATACTCAAAGCTGCAGACAGGGCTGCATTTGAAACAAGGATGTTACAATGTCCTGCACAATAAATCTGCTATATAGTATTTCACTCACTTTATAAAGATATGCTAATGCAACCACTATGATCAAATGATCTAAACACATTGGTGGGGGGTGAAAAACCCCAAAATGCACACTTGGAACGTGGTGTAAGAATGTTTTCCCACACCTGCAAATTCAAGCACAGCCCTGCTCTCCCCGATCATCTAACAGGGGCGTTCTCAGAAGATGGCTTAAATTAAACTTGTTAGGAGAGCTGGAACCTCCAAGAGAGACGCCTACCAAATCTCTGCCAAATTCATCTATGGAGCGGGCCCCTCCCACTCCTAATACCTGTGTATGGATGGAGAGCAACAACAAAGGCAATAGGTGCTTCCCATTAGTGAACAGCAATAAAGCCAATTCTAAAATCTAACAATTTCTTTTTGGTTTTCATTGCAATTCCATGAAATATGGCAGCAGATATAAATACAAAAGGTCCCTCTAAGTCCACCCATGTTCCCTTCCTACCGCTGTACCCTGGTACTCTCACTTCACCACTGTGAAGGATCCACACCACTTGTTCCACACTTCCATCAAGTTCAATATGGTAGTATAGGCAAACGTTGATATTACTTACCTGATAATCTCCTTTTCCTTAGTGTAGACAGATGGACTCAGAACAAGTGGGTATAGTGTGCTCGTGCTAGCAGTTGGAGACGGATCTGACGTCAGCACGGGTACATATACCCCCACAGGAAGTGAAGCAACTCAGTAATCTTCCTTGCAAAAGCTGTTATGGATATATGTGTACTGACGATCAATGAATTAGTGAAACAGGATTCCCCTGACCGATTGATAGTAGCTGGAGACCGCCAGCGCTTCCAACCGTGAGGTGTCGACACCTGGTAGAGTGGACGCTCTTATGTAAGAAAATGACATGGCTTACCTTGAATCGGTGAAACCCATGTATACCGGCAGCCGGGCGGGATGCTGAGTCCATCTGTCTACACTAAGGAAAAGGAGATTATCAGGTAAGTAATCTCAACATTTCCTGGCGTGTAGCCAGATGGACTCAGAACAAGTGGGATGTACAAAAGCTACTCCCGGACTGGGCGGGAGGCTGCCTGAGGACCGCGTAGGACTGCCCTCGCAAATGCTGTGTCCTCCCTGGCCTGGACATCCAGACGGTAAAATCTGGAAAGGGTATGGAGGGAGGACCATGTCGCCGCCTTACATATCTCCGCGGGCGACAGCATCCTAGATTCTGCCCAAGAGGCCGCCTGCGCTCTGGTGGAATGAGCCTTGACCTGCAGAGGTGGTGACTTCCCGGCCTCTACGTAGGCCGCTCTGATAACTTCTTTGATCCAGCGGGCGATGGTGGGCTGTGAGGCCGCTTCTCCTTGTTTCTTCCCGCTGTGAAGGACGAACAGATGGTCCGTCTTTCGTACTGCTTCTGTCATTTCCAGGTATCTGGGCAGCAATCTGCCGATGTCGAGATGACGTAGCAAACGCCCTTCTTCTGATTTCTTCAAACCTGCCGTGGTTGGCAAGGATATGGTTTGGTTGAGGTGAAATTGTGAGACTACTTTAGGTAAAAAGGAGGGAACCGTGCGAAGATGGATAGCCTCTGGAGTGATTCTGAGAAAGGGATCACGGCAGGACAGTGCTTGTAGCTCCGAGATGCGGCGTGCTGAACACACGGCCAGCAAGAACACCATCTTCAAAGTTAGAGAATGGAGAGACAGGCCCCGGAGGGGTCTGAAGGTGGCTCCCGCGAGGAAATCCAAAACTATGTTGAGGTTCCACAGGGGCACTGGCCACTTCAGTGGCGGACGAATGTGCTTGACTCCTTTCAGGAAGCGGGAAACATCCGGGTGCGTGGCAATGGTCTTGCCATCCCTCCTGGGCCCGTAGCAAGACAGCGCAGCCACCTGAACCTTGATGGAGCTGAGGGAGAGACCTTTCTGAAGCCCATCCTGCAGGAAATCCAGAACAATAGGGATTGTGGTTGCATGTGGATTGGTGCCATGAGTGTCGCACCAGCTTCAAATACTCTCCAGATCCTTATGTAAGTGAGGGATGTGGAAAACTTGCGAGCTCGGAGGAGTGTATCTATCACCTGCTCCGAGTAACCTCTTTTCTTCAGTCTAGCCCTCTCAATGGCCAGACCGTAAGAGAGAATTGAGCCGGATCCTCGTGGAGGATGGGACCTTGACGAAGCAGGTCCCTGAGAGGAGGCAGGGGAAGGGGCTCCCCTGTCAGTAGTCTTCTCATGTCCGCGTACCAGGGTCTTCTTGGCCAGTCTGGTGCCACTAGAAGAACTAGGCCTCTGTGCCTCTGAATCTTGTGTATAAGGGCGCCCAGCAGGGGCCACGGAGGAAAGGCGTATAGCAGTGTCCCTGGAGGCCATGGCTGAACCAGGGCGTCGATCCCGTGAGAGAACGGATCTCGCTTGCGGCTGAAGTATCTGGGTACTTGAGCATTGGACCTGTCCGCTAATAGGTCCATGTCCGGAGTCCCCCACTGATCCACAATCATCTGGAAGGCTGTGGGGGACAGCTGCCATTCTCCCGGATTTAGGCTTTCCCTGCTGAGGAAGTCTGCCGCGGTGTTGTCCCTTCCGGCAATGTGGACGGCAGAGATGTCCTGGAGATTCGCCTCTGCCCAAGCCATCAGCGGGGCTATCTCTAGGGACACCTGTTGGCTTCTGGTTCCGCCCTGTCGGTTGATGTATGCCACCGTGGTGGCGTTGTCGGACATCACTCTGACTGCTCTGTTCCTCAGTCTGTGAGCAAATCGCAGGCAGGCTAATCAGACTGCCTGTGCCTCTAGACGGTTGACGTTCCACCCCGACTCTTCTCTGTTCCACCGCCCTTGGGCGGTGAGCTCTTCGCAGTGTGCTCCCCATCCGCTCAGGCTGGCATCTGTGGTGAGCAGAGTCCACGTGGGGGAGGACATCTTCGACCCCCTGCTTGTGTGGTTGGACTGCAACCACCACCGTAGCTGGGTCCGCAGTCTGGCTGGTAGAGGTAGATGCACAGAGTAATTCCGGAAGCGTGGGCTCCATCGAGAGAGGAGGGAGCGTTGTAGTGGTCTCATAGGGGCCCGCGCCCAGGGTACCACTTCCAGGGTGGATGCCATGAGACCGAGAACCTGCAGATAGTCCCAAGCTATGGGCCAGCTGGCTCCCATCAAGGACCATAGACGCGTCTGGAGTTTTAGCCTTCTCTTGGTGGTGAGGCTGACTTTGTCTGCCTGGGTGTCGAACTGGACTCCCAGGTATTCCAGCGATTGGGAAGGCTGTAGGCAGCTCTTGTTTAGGTTGACTACCCATCCCAGGCTTTCCAGCAGGGAGATTACTCTGTTGGTTGCTCGATGGCTCTCTTCTCGGGATTTCGCCCTGATCAGCCAATCGTCTAGGTAGGGATGGACAAGGATTCCTTCCTGTCTGAGCACCGCTGCCACCGCTACGATCACCTTGGTGAAGGTCCGCGGCGCCGTGGCTAACCCGAAGGGCAAAGCCTGGAATTGGAAGTGTCGTCCCAGAACCTTGAAGCGTAGGTAGCGCTGATGGTCCCGATGGATTGGGATATGCAGGTAGGCTTCTGACAAGTCTAAGGCCGTGAGGAATTCCCCTGGCTGTACTGCGGTCTTGACTGAGCTCAGAGTTTCCATGCGAAACCTCGGGACCCTTAAGTATCGGTTGACTGACTTGAGGTCCAATACGGGCCGGAAAGTGCCCTCTTTCTTGGGTACCATGAAATAAATGGAATAGTGCCCAGAATCCATTTCCCATGCAGGTACTGGGATTATGGCTTTCAAGGACAGGAGCCTCGCCAGGGTAGTTTCCAATGCTGCCTTCTTGTGGATTGGACACGGAGATTCCACAAACCTGTCCGGAGGGATGTGATGGAAGTCCAGATAATACCCCTCTCGGATGATGGCGAGGACCCACTGGTCCGACGTAATCTCGACCCATCTGGGGTAGAAGAGGGTTAACCTGCCCCCTATGGCTTCGTCCCTCGGATGGATCGACTGATTCTCATTGTGGGGTGCGGCCGGGACCCGAACCCGAGCCGGCTCCCCTCTTGTGCTGCTTGGTCCGAAAGGACTGGTTCCTGGCCGGAAGACGAGGTGCCTGGTAGCGACTCCTATAGGGAGTGAAGCTTCTACCTCTGGAGGGCCTTGGAAAGGTGCGCTGGTTCCTCTTGGACCTGTCTTCTGGCAGTCGAGGTACTGGAGAGGCGCCCCATGTGCTGGCCAGTTTATCTAGGTCGCTGCCGAACAGAAGAGACCCCTTGAACGGCATTCTAGTGAGACGTATCTTAGAAGGAGCGTCGGCTGACCAGTTCCGTATCCAGAGCTGCCTCCTGGCAGCTACGGAGGATGAGACCCCCTTGGCTGTCGTACGGACTAGGTCGGAGGCGGCATCCGTGAGGAACGAGAGAGCTGACTCCATGTCCGCTGCCGGAGCATTGTTCCTGACCTGTGACAAACAGGAACGCGTCACCACTGTGCAGCAGGTTGCGATTCGCAGAGACAGGGCTGCCACCTCAAAGGTTTGTTTCAGGATGGCGTCCAGGCGTTGGTCATGAGCCTCCTTGAGGGCCGCCGCCCCCCCCCCCCCCTCCACTGGAATGGTAGTGCGCTTGACCACAGCGCTAACCAAGGCGTCCACCTTAGGGCACGCCAGCATATCCTTGATTGCCGGGTCCAGGGGGTACATGCCAGCCAGGGCCCGACCCCCTTTGAATGAGGCCTCCGGCGCATTCCACTCCAAATCGATCAGCTGTTGCGCCGCTTGCAGGAAGGGGAAATGGCGGGCTGTGGGACGAAGACCCTCCAGCAGGGGGTTCTGCGTGGATGCCTCCATGGTACTGGGGCCTGGAATAGCCAACTCCGTCAGGCACTGAGAAATCAGGTCGGAGAGATCTTCCTTGGGAAAGAACCGCCTCATAGTTCGGTATGGCTCTATCCCAGAGGGAAGTTCCCCCTCCTCGGGGGGTTCGGACTCGTCCTCCGAGACATCAGGATCCGCATGAGCCGGACTGCCCGGATGCGGGTGCCCGTGATAAGGGCGAGAAGGTCCAGGGGCAGGGTCAGCCGGAGCGGCAGCAGGGCCTGGACGGGAAGCTGACTGCATCTGTACAAAGGCATGGATCCCCTTAAATAAATCCACCCAGGAAATGGAAGCGGTCTCTAGCCGTCGGGGTACCAGGTCCCCCAGGATTCCCGGTTGTTCGAGACGGCCCGCTAGATCCGGGGTGGCCCCTGTGGAACTGTCGGTAAACCTCAGTTGAGACTGGTCCTGGCCCGAGGCTCCCACGGCCTCCTCACATTGGGCACAAAGGGAGTCTGGCTCCTCTCTCTGCGTGGCTCTAAGCTGGCACGCTGAGCAGAGGCTGAGAGCTTTCACGCTGGAATCAGGAGGTGCTGCCGCTGGAGACGCCGGGGCGTTTAAATGTTCCATCGCGTCTTGCGAATGCAGGGCGCCGGCGCTTATGCTGCCAATAATATGCGCTCAATAATATGCCGTCAGCAATATGCGCTCAACAATAATAATATGCGCTCAATATGCGCTCAATATACAATATGCGCTCAATAATTCCTGTTCAACCAAGCCTACACAGAATAGACCCTCCCTTCCCTCTATTGCTCATATCCCCTAGGTGACCGCCCTTTTCCTTATATTAAGGAATCTAATCACAATGTACATTGTTGTCTTCTTGTTATGACCTCTTGTTGATTTCTTGTTGTTTAATCTATTTTCCCTACTGCTCTAGGTTAACCCCCTGCCCAGTTCGCCTCCCCTGTTGAAATGTACTTCTAAATCTTTTGTTAATATGTGAACCGGTATGATGTCCCCACTAATACCGGTATATAAAAGTTTCCAAATAAATAAATAAATAATATGCGGTCAGCAATATGCGCTCAATAATATACAATATGCACTCAACAATATACAATATGCGCTTAATAATATACAATATGCGCTCAACAATATACAATATGCGCTCAATAATATGCGTTCAATAATATACAGTATGAACATACGCTTAGCAATATATATGCTGCGTTGTGCGTCCATCAACAGGCGCCTATCATGGGCGCTCAATACCTGAACAAGGCAGACAAAATGGCGACCTCCACGGCATGCCACATGCAGGCAACACCGCCGATCCTCGTACCCCGGAGACCAAAAAGTAAGAGATGTACGCCTTACCTGATCCTCGACGCTTCCCGGCTGTAACCCGGGCGGTCTCCGGCTGCGGGGGGAGAGGGGAAATACCTTCACCGCCGCGCTTGAGGAAATGCACCCGCTGCCTCTAAGCCGCCGAACTCGTCTTGCTCGGTGCTAAGTCCACGCTGGGACCGAGGCACCTCTCAGCCAGGCCCGAGCCCTTCTCGCTTGGGGGCTAGATCCCTGCCGCGATTCGGCCACCGCACCGAGGCGTAGACCTCCGAGGGATCGCGGAAATCACCCCGGGAAACTCAACTGGGGGAGGGACCCGAGGGTATCACCGCAGGAGTGCGGGGCTCGTCTTCTGAGAAATTTGGAAAGTAGAAAGTAGATTTGGAAAACACGCTCAGCGAGCGTGCAGGCGCTCCAAACTGCTTTGGAGACGGAAATTACTGAGTTGCTTCACTTCCTGTGGGGGTATATGTACCCGTGCTGACGTCAGATCCGTCTCCAACTGCTAGCACAAGCACACTATACCCACTTGTTCTGAGTCCATCTGGCTACACGCCAGGAAAAGCTGGTTTTCTATTTGTGTTGCCAGAATTTGTTAATTTGGTTTCAAGTAGCACCTTTCATTCAAACAGGAACTAACATAGCCCTACATCACAAAACCTCAAAAACATGTGCACTATTACCTCTGCGATGGATGCCACTTTAACTCATTTAATTGTCCTGGGGACCCTCAGCCAGTCGGGGTTGAATATGCATGAGATAGATGTTACATAGAGAGGTGTAACGCAACATCAGCAGCACTCCTAGCATCAACCGGCCTGAGATGCACAGAGGAAGCCAGGAATCGGATGCCTGCTTCCCTCCTGGCTCCACTTACCCCTGGGGTGGATCTATTCTGTGTGTTTTAATGCCACTGGCTCTGGTTTCTGATCTCAGCAGCCAATTCTGTTTATAGTACTTAGATAATATCTGACATGTTATGGAGGCTGAAAAAGTCTGAGTATCACAGAAAGACAAGAGACTAGAAACTGAACAGTAAAAAAAATGTCTTATTGTATAATTATTGTAGGAATATTGGTTCTTACCTGCTACTTTCCTTTCCTGTAATACCACAGATCAGTTCAGACAAATGGGTTTTGCATCCCTACCAGCAGATGGAGGCAGAGAATAAAAACTTTTTAGGCACTGCTATATAACCGAGAATGCCACCTTCAGTCCCTCGGTATTGAACTGTACCCAAGCCAAGTAGAGTGAAAACACCAAATTACCCTAACCAGGGTGAACAGAGAACTCATGGTTGGAGTCTCCCTAAACCAGAGACCCTCTCATCAAACAAGTGAACCGAAAAACCATTGTAACTCTACTGATTCTGAATATGTATACACAGAAAAATTACAGACTGAGTCCATAAAGGTCTTGCGACAATAGCAGGATGGGTCTCTGGACTGACCTGTGGTATTACAGGAACGAAAATTAGCAAGTAAGAACCAATTTTCCTTTCCTTTTAATACCCAGACCAGTCCAACAAGTGGGATGTACCCAAGCTCCCCTATACTGGGCAGGCACCCGAAAGACCTGCTTACAACACACTCCAACCAAAAGTAGTCTTGTCCGGCGCCCTAACATCCAATCGGTAATGTTGGGTGGAAGTATAAAGGGAAGACCATGTTGCCGCCCTACAGATCTCCTGAGGAGAGACCAACTGACATTCCGCCCAGAAGGCTGCCTGCGCCCTAGTAAAATGCACCCGCAACCCTACTGGAGCCTTCTGGCCCTTACAAAGATAGCCAATAAATCATGAGCTGCTGCTCGATCGCTGGAATAATGTAAGTTTTTTATCCTTAAATGTAAATTTATGATAAATTGTTTAGAAAAAGTGTTTAAAATAAGAATTTTTTGACACCTGCTGTATATTCAATGTATGCGTAGATTAAAGTGTTATTTGTGAATAACTTTATTAAAAATGTAAAGGAATTGGAGGAAAGTTTCATATAAACTCGTTGGTGTCTCCGCACCATGGTTGTGTGGTGGTATAATCATTAACTGTCCCCCTCCTCCTATGGAAATTTTTTTATATAAAAGATTTTTTTCTGAAATTACTTCACCTTTGTGACCTCTTCCGTGTGGTGAACATCGAATTATTTATATGCCATGACTGATGGGCCAGGAAAAATAGCCTCCTTTAACCAGCTAGCAATCGTAGCTTTGGACACTTTGCTTCCTTTCTTTGCCCCACCAAATAAGACAAACAAATGATCCGAATGCCGAAAGCCATTAGTGACCTTGAGATAGCGTAACAGAATCCATCTCACAACCAACAAGTGAAGCTTCCTAGTCTGTGATGTCTCCAAAGCCCAGTTCAGAAAGGCCAGAAGCTCCACCATCTAGTTAAGGTGGAAAGAGGAAATGACTTTTGACAAAAATGAGGGCACCCCATCCTCCATTATCCGCAGGAAAGGCTCCTGACAGGACAAAGCCTGCAGCTATAATATCCGCCTGGCCAAACAAATTGCCACCAGGAAGACCACTTTCAAGGTAAGATGCTTCAGGGTTTCTCTCTGCATTGGCTCAAAGAGCTTTTCACAGAGCACTCACAGAACAAAACTGAAGGTCCACGATGGGCACAACCTGAGCACTGGAGGTTTCAAATGTTTGGCCCCTTAAGAAACCGCACCACGTCTGGATGAGAGGCCAAGGCTCTCCTGTGCACCTTACTCTTGAGACAACCCAAAGCCGCCACTTGAATGTGAAGCAAATTATAGGCCAGCCCTTGTTGCAAAAATGCCAAGATGTGTGGAATACCCACTTGCAAAGGATCACATCCCCAGGTGTGGAGAGGACTCAAATCCTCTCCACACCTGGACATAAGCCATTGACGTGAACTGTCTTCTAGCCTGAAGCAAAGTTTTAATAACAGACTCCTAGTATTCTCTTCAATCGCAAACGTCGCCTCTCAAAAGCCAAGCCACGAGACAAGAGAGACCCCCCCCTAGATCCGAAGAGACTGGGCCTTGATGCAGCAAATCTGGAAGATGAACTAATCATAGAGGCCCGTCTACTGTGAGCCAAACCAGATTCATGAACCATGAGCGACATTGGCCACTCTGGCACTATCAGTACTACCTTGTCTGGATGTCTCTCTATGCGCAACACATGCCCTACCAGGGGCCTTGAGGAAAGATGTATAGCAGGATCCTTGATGGCCAGGGAAGAACCAGAGCATTCAAGCCCTCAGTGCTGACCTCTTTCCTGAGACTGAAAATGTGAGGCACTTTGTAATTTTTCCAAGTTGCCATTAAATCCATCTATGGGTTGCCCCACCTGCTTCGAATCAGGTTGAAGGCTGCCATCGACAACTCCCATTCCCTTGGATCCAACTGTTGCCTGTCAAGATAATCCGCCTGCAGATTGTCCACTCCAGCTACATGCAAAGCCACTATCCCTTCCAGATACTGTTCTGCTCAAACAAATAGCTCCTGGACCTCGAGAGCTATTCTGTCTTTGTCCCGCCCTGACGATTGATATAGGCAACTGTTGTGGCATTGCCCGAGAACACTTTCACCACTCGCCCTCGAACCTGTGAGAGAAAACACAGCAGCACTCTACGCACTGATCTCATTTCTAGACAACTGAAAGCCCAGGTTGCTTCCACTCGCAACCACAGACCTTGGGCAGGCTGCCCCTGCCCCCACTCCCCCCCAACCACTGAGGATGGCATCCATAGTCACCACCACTCAGTCTGGAGACTCGATTCACCCCTTTCTCTAAATTGCAGTGAGAATGTCACCGGACAGACTGGATCTGGAGTCCCCCTGAAGCGGTAATGATTGCTGAAAACCCTCCGACAATGGATCCCACTGGGACAGTAAAGCTCTTTGGCCCACAGAACCACTTCCAGAGTAGAGGCCATTAAACCCAGCACTTGTAAAAATCCCAGGCTCTGAGCATCAGAAGGTATAACAAATGAAGCATCTGCGCCTGAAACGTCACAACTCTCCCCGGGGTTAGAAACACCTTGCCAACCTGGGTGTCGAATAGTGCTCCCAGATACTCCAGAGACTGGGTTGGTGCCAGATGATTCTTTGACAAATTTATAACCCAGTCGAGTGAGCACAACATTTTCATTATCCGGTGCATTGCCTGAGCACAATCCATCTTTGACTTTGCCAATCATCCAGGTACGGATAAACTAGAATCCCCTCCCTTCTCAGGGCTACCACAATTACCATCACTTTCATGAACATCCGCAGCATAGTCGCTAGCCCAAATGGGAAGCCCAAAACTGAAAATGCTGCCCTAACACAATGAACTGCAGAAACTTCTGATGCTCCAACCTTATGGGTATATGCAGATATGCCTCTGTCAGGTCTAAGGATGCCAGAAATTCTCCTTTCCGCACCACTATAATCATCCAGAAGCATGGCACCTGCAGCACCATGTTGAACTTCTGAAGATCCAGAATAGGCCTGAATGTGCCTGTCTTCTTGGGTACCACAAAATAAATGGAGTACCTGCCCTTTCCTCTCTCCACTGAAGGTACCAGTACAATCGCCTCTAGCTCTTGCAGATGGAGCAATGTCTCTTGGACCGCCTCCCACTTGCTTCAGGATACACAGTGGGACACCAGAAAAGCCACTCTCAGCAGACGAGAAAATTCTAAGGTGTAACTGTCTCTTACCACCTGTAGAACCCACTGGTCTGACATGATCTTGGTCCACTCCTCAAAGAAAAGGGTTAATCTTTCCCCCACTGCTTCCATGGAAGAGTGGACCGGCCTGACTTCATTTTGAGGCCTTACCGGCTCCGGTCCCCTGACCAAAACTCTCCCTGAGAGTCCTGCAGGCACCCCGAAAGGACTGCTGCTATGCAAAGGTTTGCTTCTGCCCTGAGGCTGGCGCATCCTTGCCAGACCGAAAATGCCCCAAGTCTTGGAAATGAAAATGCAATGGAAAAGTCTTTTTGACAACTTTCTTGTCCTCAGGAAGCTTATTACCCTTAGGCTTCTCTAAATGCTTAATCAGCTGTTCCAAATCCTCTCCAAATAGCAGCTTTCCCTTAAAGGGAAGATTACACAATTGCAACTTGGACCAAACATCCACCACTCAATTGAGCAACCACAGGAGCCTGCAAGCTGCCACTGTAGAAACCATGTTCCTGGCCGAAGTGCACACCAAGTCATAAAGCGTATCTTCCACATAGGCCACCATGGCCTCCAACTGGGCTGCCTGTCTGGAATTTTCTGCTGCCGCATGCTATGCTTCCTGCGCCTTCCGCACTCAATGCAAGCAGGCCCTTTGCATCAGGCTCCCACAAATGGCCGCCTAGAGACTCAACGCTGAAACCTCAAACATCCTTTTTAATTGGATCTCCGGCTTTTGGTCCTGAACATCCTTCAGCACAGCCAAACCAACAATGGGGATGGCTATCTTCTTAGTGACCGCTGACACCACTGCATCTACCTTAGGTAGCCTCAAAAGCTCCAAGGTCTCTTCAGTCAGCAGGTACAATTTCGTAATTGCCCTGCTAACCTTCAAGCTAGCCTCTGGGGAATCCCACTCCCGGTTCACTAACTTCCTTATCTTCTTGGGCAACGGAAAGCCTTCAGTGGCTCCCAAAGTCCATCCAATACTGGGTCCATGCCCTCGCTGTCAGAGTCCTCCTGGGTAACCTTAATCAACAGCTCCTCCAGGACCTGAGGAATGAGGAGTCCCAACTCATCCTTCAGGAACAACCGGACAACCCTTGGGTCATCCCCCTCTGAAATCAGAACTTCATCCAGATCTGTCGTGTCCATATCAGCCTGTGGGCTGGCACCCGGATCACTATCCATGGGATCATCCCCGGGACCATGTGCAAGGACACCCCCAGTATCTGGTTGGTCCATCCAAGTCCTCCCAAGATCTGTGACCACTGTTCTCATCTCCCGAGACGCCCTCCCAGACTCAAGCAATGCAAAAGACTCCCGGATCCCTCTTTTGGAGCTACTCTAGGCCTATTTGGGGGACACTGCAACCTTCCTGCCAGGGGACGCTTCCCCCCTGCTCTCTTCCTTGCCAAATAGGCCTTATGCAGGAGCAGAACGAAATCTGTGGAAAATTCCTCCATATCTGAGGGCTCGTCACAATACTCGTCCCCCTCAGGTTTCCCTTCACCAGCATATTACTCATAATTATTCAGACTCACAGAAGACAGAGGAGGAGGGGAATCTCTGAGTTTTCCAGCAGTTGTTTGCCTTCTGCCATGTGCCTCCTTAGAAACCGAGGTGCTTGCAGCATCCCGCCCCCCCCCCCCCCCCCCAGGAGTTTCTGGCACCAGGCCTGTTGACCGCATGACTCTGCTTCACTAGAGCTTCCCTCCCCTGTGCGACACGAGCCGTGCACAGCGCTGCCAAATTGAGGCATCTCCGACATGATCAGCAGACCTTACAAGCTGTCCCGCGCCACGATGTAATTTCCATTGCCTCTACGTGACGAGGTTGTGCATCAGCCGCACTGCACAGACCTGACACAATAGGCCTGAGTCCTTGCCACTGAAAGCCCAGGACCTCTGATGCTACCAGACTCTGCGATCCTTCTCCCTCCTGCAAGCCACGACTCACGGGCACCACTCAACTGGTCTGCTTCCTTATTTATTTTTTTTTTTTTAAAGGAATAGCGACCTTAAAGAGTATCCCCAGAAAAAGAAGGGCATACTTCCCTGCTCTGGCCGCTGTAGAAGGAGAGAAGGCCTCAAAGAGATCGAGGGAGGCAGGATCCCTGGCTTTTGGCCCTTCTGGATGACACGGGCTGAGGCAGCCAGGGATCACCAACCCCCTGCTCACCAGGCTCTACCTGAGGGATGGCCCATGAAGATGCCTAAGACCTCCGGGAGCTTTTCAATCTCTTTTTTTTTCACACTCTCTCAGACTGCAGGTTTGCACCTCTACCATCTGCTGGAGACACAGAAATACTGAGGGACTGCAGGTGACACTCTTGGTTATGTAGCAGTGCCTGAAAAGTTTTTATTCTCTGCCTCCATCTGCTGGTAAGGATGCAAAACCCACTTTTCTGAACTGATCTGGGTATGAACAGGAATGATGCAATTATGTATGTAATGGTGTAAACTGCCTTGGATATGGAACTATGTTAGAATATAAAAATAGAATAAATAAATAGATGATGATAGATCATATAAAAGTAGATTTTTTTTAATGATAGATGTTCAAGTGATCTCACAATATTGGATGTTTTTCAAGTCCTATTACAATTTTGAAAATAATTGTAAAATCACACTACTACAGCTTTTCAAAAGGAAAATATTTCACACATATAATAACATCATTAATCTGACTGCAGAGAAACTGGGTAATCTCAATTGCTTTGTGCCAGGTTGTTTGTGTATGAACAACTTTAAAGCTAAAATTTTGTCTAAACCTACATAAGAAAGCAGAAAGGTACAGAATGTAAGTACATACTTTCCAGCTGAGTGTCCAGCTTGGCGAGGAAATCAACATTGAATATGGCCTTTATCAAGTCCTCAGGGAAATACTCTCCAACAGCCAAAGCATAACCCAGCAGTACGAGAAGATGTGGCTCAAAGGAAGCTGTGAAAAAAAGCATGATCAGGAAAAAAAAACCTGTTCAGGTATGCACCAACTATAATGCTTCCACACTCTTCACACTATCTCATTTAAAGCCCCTGCAGCTATCAGCGGGCAATCTGCTAGCTGTGCAGCTCCGTGCAGCTGTGTCCACTCCAGCCCTCACACAGAGGTTATAAAGGCATGTACAGAGGATATAGGTTAGATGTTTCAAAGGCAAACCACCCAAGAAGCCACATATAATTCAAATCACTAACTTCTAACCACCCAAGCCTCACACAGCTAAAACAGCTGTAGGGCTGGACTGGTGGCAGCCCAGGGTTAGATATCAAGTCTTCTGCTACCTGGGTCGGCCAGGGACAGGAATACTGCGGAAGCATCTTTGACAGGTCCTGTGGGATGAAGGCGTCACGGTTCTTGTACAAGACGTTAATCTTACTGTTTAGTTATTTAAATATTAATATATGCTAGCGAGAGTTGGGGATGCACTCATGTCAGGCTACAGCTGAATTCCGGGCTGCCCTTTCCAAGCATGCTGCATGGCTCTGCAACCTGAGGCAGGCTCGGCCACTCTTGGTCAGCCTGTGGAGCATCCCAGTACATTAGTGAAGGGGAGCTTGTGGCATTTCAGAGGGGGCCCCCATAGCCGCAGACTATATTTATCATTTAAACAGTTAATTGTTCATATTGCATTCGTTGAAACAGTTAAGGGTATAAATATAGTTTAAAAAATATACACCTAGTGGTCAGATTTAGGGCCCATGAATTCCGGAAGGAGCCTTGGTGCATAGGCCCCCTAAACAAGGCCTGTTGCTGCAATATTGGACTGAAGTAAGTTGGGAGGAGATAAAATAGGGGGGAAAAAAATCCCTGGGTAGTTGTGAATGAAAGCTCAAGTGAATGAAGGCTCAAGGTACCGGATCTCAGCTCTGATTATAATTGAGCTGGAAGTCCAAAGGAGGGGGAGGTATAAAAAAAAAAATACAGCTACTGAAGCCTGCCAAAAGGAAGGCTATAAAAGTTCAGTTCTAAGGGGAGACCTTCTGATATATGCATTTTTGTGAAGTACTTCAGAAATTAGTACTGCCTGACTTGTCGGTACCTGTCCTCTCAGTTGTGGCTACAACACGAGACAATTTCTATTAATGCTTGAATTTCAAGTAACCATCCAAACACACCATTTTTGTTTAAGAATCTGTGCACTCTATGTCAGTGTTTCCCAAATCTGTCCTGGAGGACCCCCAGCCAGTCGGGTTTTCAGGATATCCACAATGAATATGCATGAGATAAATGTGCATGCAGTGCCTCCACAGCATGTAAATTTTATCTCATGCATATTCATTGTGGATATCCTGAAAACTTGACTGGCTGGGGGTCCCCAGGAAGGGTTTGGGAACCTCTGCTCTATGCCGTACTTACTTAGATGAGGTCTGAAATGCTGGATACAAGTCTCGAAGAGCTGCTCTCCTTGAGGGGGTTCATAGTTCAGAACCATAAAGAGGAGAATAATGGCGTAGGTTGCAGAATGATGAATCTGATCACAAAAAAAGACAAGATTAGTGCGTACATGACTACATGGAGATCTACAGTAGCATTTTATAACCCGCACGTAACACATATGCAAACATTATGAAATCTGTGCATATCTACCCTGCAATGTTTGTGTGTATGTATGCTTATATACAAATACATAGTCAGTCTTTGCATTTTTTCCGGAAGGTGAGGTAACAAGTTTCCAGACAACGTGCTAGAGGTATCTTGTTCCATATTTCAGGGGCAGAATATCTGGCGGAACAGAAAACACTGGAATTTTCAGGATACAAACCATACCTTCTTAATGTGCTGCAGCGTCACAGATGCTATCTTGTCCAACAGTGGAGTGCAGAGATAGTTTGTTCTGGTGAGAAATGTGGAGAATTCC
The DNA here is from genome assembly GCF_901001135.1 of Rhinatrema bivittatum. Lineage (NCBI taxonomy): Eukaryota > Metazoa > Chordata > Amphibia > Gymnophiona > Rhinatrematidae > Rhinatrema > Rhinatrema bivittatum. Next base: position 106,574,215 of record NC_042620.1, read on the forward strand.
GGCACATTTGTCCATGTAACCTGATCAATCAAACGCTGGCAGGTGATCATGGTTTCTTTCAGAAGTATTTCCTCAAGCCAGTCTCCAGACACATATTTCAGTTCTTCCAGCAACAGATCCAGATCATTGATTTTCTGAACTCTCTGGTAAGCACAGTGGTTTAACTTCTGCAGAAGCTTCCCATACACCCCTGATGTGCTTTGCCGATACAACTGATCGCTTCGGACCCATTTAACAATACTGACGGCAAGAGCATTCAAGTCATTTAGGTTGCATTGTGCCAACACTGCATCAACTTTTGAAATCACAGCATCATCCACACGAGGCAAAGGCAGCATGGCCAGGACCCGGGTCAGCATGGCCACATCACAGGGTATGACACTCACTTGCAGATAACTAGGTAAGAGACAACAACCTGAAACATCAATATTTATAAATGCAAACTCCTAGAGAGAGAAAGAATAAATCACACGACTGAAATCAGAAAACCTAGACCATAAGAAAGAATTTCTAGCCCAGTGGTGATGTTTTTTTGTTTTTTTTAAACTATTAGCTTAGTCAGAACAAGCACTTGGATTCTGGTTAAGCATTCATTTGCTAAGCACCTTGGGAACTGTTCCCCAGTTTTAATGGGCCCTCCCCTAGTCCTAGTCTAGTCATTGCAGTAATGGTCCTGAGGCTAGAAGTCGTGCACCAGGGCTCTTGCCAGAACTCTCTATGATGCAACTCTAAATCCAGCCACCAGATGTCACCCTTGACAATAAAACATGACTCTCCCTACGCTCAGAGGCTGTGAGTGCTGCCGCTGCAACAACCCCAGACAATCTAAGAATTGAATCAGGGACCCTCTGCATGGACACAGACAGCCTGAGAAAGTTTCTTTTATCTATAAATGTTCTAGGGCAAGACAGGAAGGAAAAAAAAAAAAGAGAGAAGATGGAAACAGGAGTACAAGCCAGAGTTTAAGGTGTGGAGAAAAGGAAGCCTCTCTCTAGACACAGGGAATGTAATGCAATCAGAAACATTCAATGCATGTACTCAGAGTGGTCATTCAGCCACCTACTGATGAAACAGGATGGACAAATATGTCTTTACAGTCATCCACAATTGGATTTCTGCCACAGTGAATATACTAAATCCAAAGAATAAACCCGGATATGCCTTTGGGCAACATACATAAAGCACATGTCATTCATCTTGTGTTTTTAATGCAGCCAACACACCTTAACAAAATTATATTGTGGTAAGAGATGGCAGATCAGAGTTTCTTCTCCCTGGATAGTGCTCTATCCAGGAGTCTGCAGTCTTATGTAGAGCAGCAGTAATAACTGTCCTGAGACAAGTTACAATGCCAAAGCATCAGTTTGGCAAGTTACAATGCCAGAATAGGATCAGTCTTGGCATTACCGCATGTATAAATTCTATAACCAACACATCAGTTTGGTACATTTATAGCCAGTGTTATCAAAGGTTTTTCTCCCATTCTGCATCCATGGGAAGCCTTCTTTCATAAATCAGGCATTTAGTTTTTGAACACTGCAGAGATCAGAAAAAAACCTGATGGGACAAAAGACAATAACTGACCTCTCTGTTAGGTTAAGGCATGAGGTTGAGGTCAATTATGGACTAATGGTAAATGATGTCTCAGCCTACCCGCCAGCATCAAACTTGGAGCAGATAAAAATTCACACTGGAGCCTGCTGCTAAAAGCTTACACAAAATGATCAGTCCTGGCTGAATATCAATTGTAAATAACTGAGGTTAGGCATACATAAGGGAGTCTTTTACCCTTATAGGTTCAGGAGTGGCAAGGAAAGTCCAGTGAGCAAGAATTGGGCAGGTCATGGCTGGATAACCTCCAGGGAAATAAGTGCTGGCGAGCGTACGGTTTTGACTGGTACAGGCCTCTAGGAGTGAAGTCCTCAGCAGCAGGTGGGCTGAGACTGTCAACGTGAGAAGAGCAAGAGGTCGGTGGTGTGGGATAAGGGCAGGAGGTGGAAGAGCTGAGGTAATTTCCCCTTTCAGTCCAAGTGCAGGGTGAGCAGAGAAGAAATGGACGTAAATTCTCAGAGTGCTAGAACTGTTTCTGAAAGCACAGAGAAAGACTGAGGGAAAACTGCTCATATCTGTAAGATCAACAGATTTTTGGGCTGTTCATGCCGGCAGAAAGAGACAGCAAAAAGCAGTGCTTGCACCTGTGAAGATAAGAGACACTGAAAAGACTGGAGGGTTTATCTGGCTTAGAGCCTTACATCAGCTGCAGGCTGTGTATGAACTTAAGTGCTGTGGACTACTATAGTAGACAGCAATGGAAAACACAGCATAAGCTTACCCAGGATGGTTAACCCTGCAGCAGCCTCCAAATATAGACCAAGAAAGTTCATCACAGCAAGAGAGGACAAGATTTATTAAGAAGCTTCTCCCACTTTGTGAATGTGGGAAATGTGCTCGATACATCTGGTCCACTGTTCAGAAGTCATTTATTTTCCTAAGAACTGTGACTTTGACACTCTCTCTCTCTCTCTCGCCTTGTGGCAATAGTCATCATTGTGTTTAAGCAGTGACTACCAAACAAAAGCCCTTTAAAATAGTGCTCGCAGTTGAAGTTGCTGGGCAGCTGCTACTTGAAAGCTGTGTGGCCCTCTGCTTAGACTGAACCAGCTGGGTTCTGGATGAAATACAGAGAAAGTTGAAGCATTTACCTGGTTAACAGCTTCCTGAGTTGTGTGTAGATCTCAGGATTCTGGCAGCGTAGCACCATCAAGGTCTGGGTTATCTTCGCTAACTCTATTGGTCTGTACACATCTAAGAACTTGTGCAAAAGTGAAGTAATTCTAAGGAAAAACAAAGTTAATATCCTTAAATCGGAATTATGGTAGGACTTTCTTAATATTTTATATTGAATGTCTATAGCTTTCCTGCATGACTTAAGCTCTCAAACTCTATAGGAGGGGAGGGGGCCTGGGGGACTATTTTGTTGGGGTCTTTTGCTTGTTTATTTACAGGGGTATTTTCCTTTTTGTTGCCTCCTGTTGTATATTTCATAAAAATGTATAAATAAAGAGTTGCAAAAAAAAAAAACAAACCCCAAAAAACCAAACAAACGCATTAGAAGGTGATATCAAACAACTGCACATGAACATTCTTGAGCCCAACAATTTCCTTGTTGGAGCACCTCATTGATGATAATATGCAAGCACTCTGAAAAGTTCTGATGGAGAAAGCACGCGAAGATAAGGGAAGAGGTGGGAGAACCACTGGAAGGATTAAACTGGTTGCTGCTTCATACTGGTTCACAAGCAGGCAAAAAATGGCACAGCCAATCCAAACTTTTCAGTTAACAGCCTGACAAGATTGTCTAAACAATTACAGAGATCACAATCCTGACCAGTGCGGTGCAAGAGGAGTTCAAGAAGTTAGGAATGGGTCTTAAAGACAGCTATCAAGGTATTTTCTGAGGCAAAGACTGCATATGGTAAGGGGGAAGACAAAATATGTTCTAACACATGCATGAAGAGCTGTTGTAAAGGAAAATTGGTTCTTACCTGCTAATTTTTGTTCCTGAAGTACCACGAATCAGTCCAGACAAGTGGGTTTATGCATCCCTAACAGCCGATGGAGGCAGAGAGCAAAAACTTTGAGGCACTGCTATATAACCGAGAGTGCCACCTGCAGTCCCTCAGTACTGACCTGTAACCAAGTCAAGATGTCTACCATAACAAACCCCAATAAACCTGGGGCAAACAGATACTTAAAGTTTGGAGCCCCCTGAAAAAACTAGCCCTCTTAACCTGACAGATACAAATCTGAAACTACGTACACTTCTCATTACTCTGAATATATCACATATCAGCTCAGCAACATCCAGAAGGAAGGAAGTCTTTCGAAAGATGAGGACAGGTCTCTGGACTGATCCGTGGTACTTCAGAAACGAAAATTAGCAGGTAAGAACCAATTTTCCTTTCCTGTTCGTACCCTGGATCAGTCCAGACAAGTGGGATATACTCAAGCCCCTCTATTCTGGGAAGAAACTCAAAAGACCTGCGCGCAACACACTTTCCACAAAAGGCATCTCCTTTGCTGCCCGCACATCCAAGCAGTAATGTTTGGTAAAAGTGTGAAGCGAAGACTATTTCGCCGCACGACAAATCTCCTGAGTAGAAAGCAGAGAACACTCCGCCCTTGAGGTTGCATGCGCCCTAGTGGAATGCGCTCTCAACATCTCCGGCACTTACTGGCCCTTACAGATGTAAGCCGAAGCTATCCTCTCATTCAGCCATCATGCAATAGTGTTCTTGGATACCTTATTTCCCTTCTTAGCGCCACTGCTCAGGACAAAAAGATAATCAGATCTCCAAAAGGCATTTGTCGCCTTAAGATGTCGCAAAAGAATTCTGTCTTCCCTGACTCCTACCTCAAAAGGAACCTAAGGCTGCCACCTGAACCCGAAGGGAATTATAGGCCAAACTGTTAGTCAAACTGCTTTGCAAAAAGGCTAGAATCTACGGAACGTCCATCTTCAAAGGCTGCATCTTGTTCTGCAAACACCAGGATTCAAAGACTCTCCACACTCGGACATAAGCGAAAGACATGGAAGGCTGTCTTGCCTGAAGCAAAGTCGCAATCACAGGCTCCGAATAACCTTCCAAGCAGAGTCATCGCCTCTCAAAGGCCAAGCCACTAGACAGAATTGATCCTCCTGGTCTGAAAATTCGGGTCCCTGCTGCAACAGCGCCTTACAGATGGGCCAAGCGAACGGGACCATCCACCGCAAGAAGGTGGTCCACAAACCACGGCCGGCGCAGCCACTCAGGAGCCACCAGAATCATCCTGCCCAAATGAAGCTCGATGAGCCGCAGCACTCAACCTACAAGAGGCCATGGTGGAAACAGATACAGCAACAGGTGTGTTGTTCATGGGAGAACGAGAGTGTCTATGCCCTCCGATCCAACCTCCCTTCTGCAAATGAAAAACCGATCCATCTTCACATTTCCTGAAGTCACAATGAGGCCCACCACTGGTCTGCCCAGCCTGGCCTGAGTCAAGGCCAGGCTGGGCTGACAACTTCCACTCCCCCAGATCCAGACACTGTCTGCTGAGGAAGTCCACCGACACGTTGTCCACTCCAGCTACATGGGAAGCTGCTACACTTGCCAGATGTTTCTCTGCCTAAATAAAAAGTTCTTGCGCCACCAGCACTAGACGATTCTTTGTTTCACCCTAACGGTTCATATACGCCACTGTTGTCACACTGTCTGAGAACACTCGCACAGACCTTCTCTGAATGAGTGAGAGAAACGCCAGTAAGGCTTCGCACACTGCCCTGGTTTCTAGCCGATTGTTGGACCAGGTCACCTCCTCTGAAGACCACTGTCCCATGCCGATTTTCCTTGACACATCACCCCCCCAACCGGAGAGGCTGAGATCTGTGGTCACCACCACTCAATTGGACACTTCCCGAGACTGGAACTGGCATCCTCTGGCAACGGCAAAGGAAGCTGAAATTCCTCCGAAAGTGGATTCCAATGGGATAACAGCGCCCTCTGCAGCGGGCACATGTGAGCAAAGGCCCATGAAACCAACTCTGGTGTAGAAGCCATGGAACCCAAACCTGCAAATAATCCCAGACCCTGAGAACCATCAGACGCATCAGCCGAAGGACCTGACTCTGCAACTTGACTACCCGCTCCGTAGTCAGAAACACCTTCCCCATCCGGGTACTGAAGCATGCCCTCAGATATTCCAATGTTTGGATGGACTTTAAATGGCTCTTTGCCAGATTAGTCACCCATGAATCCAGGAGCTACTGGATCCGCTGGACTGAGTGACATCACTCCATTTCTGACTTCTCCCATACTAACCAATCGACCAGGTATGGGAGCACCAGGATACCTTCCTTCCTGGGTGCTGCCGCCACTACCACCATCACCTTTGTGAATGTGCACGGCGAAGCTGCCAACCCAAATTGGAATGCTTGAAATTGGAAATGTTCCGCCCAAGAGCTGGAACCGCTGGTGTTAGGCCCAAATGGGGATATGGAGATAAGCTTCCGACAAGTCCAACAATGCCAGAAACTCCCCTTTGTGCACTGCCGCTAACAGTGTGCTTGACATCTCTATCCAAAACCACAGCACACAGAGGGCAGCATTGACCTTCTGCAGATCGAGAATGGGCCGAAAGTCCCCTCCTTTTTGGGCATCACAAAGCACACAGAGTATCGACCCTATTCCTAGTCCAGAGGGGGCACTGGAACAATGGTGCGCAGGAGCTGTAGCCGTTGCAATATCTCCCACACAGCCTCTCGCATGGCCCAGGGGATGCAGTGGGAGATTACAAAGGCATCCCAGAGCGGATGAGAAAATTCTAGGGCATAGCCATTTCTCACCACCTCCAAGACCCACTGATCTGAAGGAATCTTAGTCCACTCCTCTTAAAAAAGAGACAGCCTTCCTCCAATAGCCTCTGGAGAGGAGCGAACCAGCCTGCCTTCAATGACCAAACTGGAAGGGGGACAATAAGTAAATCTGCAGCTCAAACACTAAACTTTCAAAAGGGAAACTTTGATAAAATTAGGAAAATAGTTAGATAAAAACTGAAAGGTACAGCTGCAAAGGTTAAAAGTGTTTAACAGGCATGGACATGGTTTAAAAATACAATCCTAGAGGCGCAGTCCTTCCACATTAAGAGGCGCAGTCCTTCCACATTAAGAAAGGTGGAAGGAAGGCAAAACGATTACCGTCATGGTTAAAAGGTGAGGTGAAAGAGGCTATTTTAGCTAAAAAAATCATCCTTCAAAAATTGGAAGAAGGATCCATCTGAAGAAAATAGGATAAAACATAAGCATTGTCAGGTTAAGTGTAAAACATTGATAAGACAGGCGAAGAGAGAATCTGAATTGAAGTTGGCCATAGAGGCAAAAACTCATAATAAAAACTTTTTAAAATATATCCAAAGCAAGAAACCTGTGAGGGAGTCGGTTGGACCATTAGATGACAGAGGGGTTAAAAGGGCTCTTAGGGAAGATAAGGCCATTTCAGAAAGTCTAAATGAATTCTTTGCTTCTGTGTTTACTAATGAGGATGTTGGGGAGAACAACTGAACTACCCGAAGGCAGTCACCCTCAGCAGTTGGGACTTCATCGACTAGGATCCACTAAATCGCTGACCGGGACCTTGTCCGGCACCACCACAGTATCCTGCCACTGATCGGGCCCATCCAACTCATCTGACGTGTCTCCATCCTCAGCTGTGGACCGCCCCAGCCCAAGGAGACGCAGGATCCCTCCAGAGCCCACCTACTTCCCCCCCCAGAGGCTTTTTAGTCACAAGGGGTTTCCTGGGAAGCGGCCACTTGGATCCTGCCTCCTTCTCAGCCAAATATGCCATTGTCCCCCTGGCCCTCCCCCCGTCTCTTCCCTGCCATCAGCAGGGCTTAAATCGATGGAAGTGGGGAAGGGGGAATTCCGAGGCTCTGAAGCAGCATCTTAGCTCCTGCCATGTGCTCTCAAAATGGCCGCCGTTGCCTCTGACCGCCCCCGGGGCCTGCAGCACCGGTCTGGCCAATCTTGTGGTCTGACCACCCCCCAATGGGCCCTTGGAGGTCCCAGCCCCTCTCAAGGAACCCTCCACGCACAAGACAGTTCTAGAGAGACGAACTCTCACACCGCAGCCACAGCAACTTTTCTGGCGCTAAGCAGGCATCGGTCTGAATCACGGTTGGGCCTAAAAATAGTCCCTGCCACTGAACAAACACAGCCGGCGGTGCGTCCTCGGTGCTAAGCAACCCCTGGCCCGGCAATCGGGAGGTTTTTGCTCTCACTCACCCGGCCCCGCCTCCTGGCAACTCAGCCGATCAGCCCCTGAGCAGCTCCCTTCACAGCGTCGGTTTTTTTTGGGTTTTTTTTAAAGACAGTGAATAAAGGAAATAACCAGCAATCAAGGAAAGTACAAACAAAAGGGCTACTTCCCTGCTTCTGGATGCGGAGGGAGCAGACTCTGGAGGTGAGGACTCAGGGGAGAGGGAACCAGGACTCCTGGCTTTCGCCTCCCCTGACCGATAAAGACTGAGCTGGCTCAGGGGTCACCAACCCTCCACACTTGCACTGCTCAACCCAAGGGATGGCCCACAAAGGAACCTAATACCTCAGGGAGCCTTCCAGGAATCTTGTCTTCCTTCTTTTTTTTTTTTTTTTTAATCAAAATCAAGAATGCTGGTTTGTACCTCTACCATCTGCTGAAGACAGAGAAATACTGAGGGACTGCAGGTGGCACTCTCGTTTATGTAGCAGTGCCTCAAAGTTTTTGTTCTCAGCCTCCATCTGCTGGTAGGGATGCAGAAACCCACTTGTCTGGACTGATCTGGGGTTTTGGCTTATTTATTTTATTTAAAAATATTTATATCCCTGCACCTTCCATGGTTCGGGGCGGGTTACATAAAGACGTACTTAAAAAAATTCACATAAAAAGGGAACAAGCTAAAACAAACTAGCCAAAAGGAAAATTGGTTCTTACCTACTAATTTTCGTTCTTGTAGTACCAAGGATCAGTCCAGACTGATGGGTTATGCCTCCCTTCCAGCAGATGGAGTCAGAGAAAAGCTGAAAAGCACCCCCATATAACCCGGTGTGCCACCTGCGATCCTTCAGTATACTCAATATCAAAGCAGAAGTAGTAAATTTAGCAACCAATGACTAGATCAACAAGAGCAACTTCGTAAACAGCATAACTTGTGAAAAAATAACCATGTGGCAATGTAGGTGTTCAATACTGTGGAAAGAAAAGAAGGTTCTGCAAAGAGAATAAACAATCAGCTGAGCGGACTCTCCCATCGAGCATCCCCTGGGTGGGCGTCTGGACTGATCCTTGGTACTACAGGAACGAAAATTAGCAGGTAAGAACCAATTTTCCTTTCCCTGTACGTACCAGGATCAGTCCAGAATGCTGGGATGTATCCAAGCTGTCTTAAATGGGGTGGGACCCGGAGAGTCCCGCTCGAAGCACACTGCCGCCAAACGAATCCATAACCGGATCCCGGACATCTAAACGGTAATGCTTAGCAAATGTGTGCAGGGACTTCCCAAGTAGCTGTTCTGCAAATCTCTTGAGGCGATACACATTGGCTTTCCGCCCATGACGCCGCCTGCGACCTGATGGAATGAGCCTTAAGACCATCAGGGACTGGACGCCCATGACATATGTACGCCGAAGCAATGGTGTCCTTCAACCAGAGGGCAATAGTAGTCTTGGAAGCCTTACACCCTTTCTTAGGACCACTCCACAAGACAAAGAGATGATCTGACAACCAGAAGGCATTAGTCACCTCCAGGTATCGCATAAGGATCCTGCGAACGTCGAGTTTCCGCAAGTCCCGAGACTGAGGAGAGCCAGAATCCACCTCTGGAAAGGCTGGTAACTCCACTGTTTGGTTGACGTGAAACGCTGAAACCACCTTAGGTAGAAATGAAGGTACCGTCCTGAGCGAAACCCCAGAATCCGTGATACGCATGAAAGGCTCTCTGCAAGATAATGCCTGAAGCTCCAAAACACGCCTAGCCGAACTGATAGCTACTAGGAACACCGCCTTAAGCATTAAGTCCTTCAACTTGGCTCATTTAATAGGCTCGAAGGGAGAACCACAGAGCCCCTAAAGCACCAAGTTCAAACTCCAAGAGGGACAAACTGACCTCACTGGCGGGTGCAAATGCTTGGCTCCCTTCAGGAAATGAACAACGTCCAGATGCCCTGCAATGGAAGTACCATCAACCTTACCTCTTAAGGAACCTAACGCTGCTACCTGGACCCTGAGAGAGCTATACGCCAGTCCTTTCTTCAAACCTTCCTGCAAGAACGCAAGAATATGAACGATAGAGGCCTTCCGTGGGGACACGTGCAACCCACTGCACCAGGAATCAAACACTTTCCAAACTCGAGAATAAGCAAAGGAAGTAGATGTCTTTCGAGCCCGCAAAAGAGAGTGGTAATCACCGCCTCTGGATAGCCCTTCTTTCTCAATTGTCTCCTCTCATAAGCCAAGCCGCTAGATAAAAGCGATCCACCTGATCGAAAAATACTGGACCTTGACACAGAAGGCAAGGTAGATGACCCAGACGCAGGGGACCATCCACCGCTAGGTTGATTAGATCTGCAAACCACAGCCTTCGAGGCCACTCCGGAGCCACCAGAATGACCGGTTCTCGGTGGGATTCTATGCGTCTTAGAACCTTCCCCACCAACAGCCAAGGGGGGGGAACACTTAGAGGAGAACATCTGGAGGCCACAGGAGGACCAGGGCATCCACCCCTTCTGCTCCGTGCTCCTGCCTGCGACTGAAGAAGCTAACCGCCTTTGCGTTCAGTCGAGTCGCCATTAGGTCGAGCCGGGGAATCCCCCACCGGCGAGTCACCTACCTCATCGCCTCTGTGGATAGTTCCCATTCTCCGGAATCTAGCCACTGTTAACTGAGGAAGTCTGCCTGAACATTGTCTACCCCGGCAATGTGAGATGTCGCTAAGCAGGGTCAGATGGATTTCCACCCAGGTCATCAATTTGTCCGCTTCGGAGGCCACTGGCCGACTCTTCGCCCCCCTTGTCGGTTTATGTACGCCACGGTGGTTGCATTGTCTGACAAGATCCTTAAAGCCTGGCTTCGGACAAATGGCAGAAAGTGTCATAACGCTAGGCGTACTGCCCTGGTTTCCAAACGATTTATAGACCAGCTGGCTTGCTGAGGGGTCCATTGACCCTGTGCTGAATGTGACTGACAGACTGCCCCCCAACCGGTCAGGCTGGCATCTGTCGTCACGACTATCCATCAGGGATTGTCCAATTCTATGCCCTGAAGCAAGTAATCTGGGACCAACCACCAATCCAGGCTGGACCTGGACGGTTCTAGCAATGGCAAGTGTAGATGGAACTCCTCAGACTTGGGGTCCCAATGGGAAAGCAAGGCCCTCTGCAAAGGTCTCATATGAGCAAAGGCCCACGGAACCAACTCCAGGGTAGACGCCATAGAACCAAGAACCTGCAAATAATCCCACGCCGTGGGTAAAGGAAGGTGCAGCAGGTGTAGAATCTGAGACATCAACTTCTCCATCCTCCCCTGAGGCAGGGAAACCTTGCCCACCTTCGTGTCGAATCGTGCACCCAGGAACTCCAGCACCTGGGACAGGACCAGCTGGCTCTTGGTGTAATTGACAACCCAACCGAGAGAATGCAGCCAGTGCAAAACCAACCGTTCCGCCTCTGTGCAAAGTTTCTCCGACTTTGCCCGGATGAGCCAGTCGTCCAGGTAGGGATGAACTAAAATGCCATCCCGACGAAGGCTTGCCGCCACTACCACCATCACCTTGGTGAAGACTCGAGGAGCCGTAGCTAGCCCGAAAGGGAGGGCTTGGAACTGATAATGCTCCCCCAGAACCATGAACCTCAGGAACCTCTGATGGTGCTGCTGGATTCCTATGTGTAGGTAAGCCTCCATCAGATCCAAAGAAGCCAAAAATTCGCCCTCGTGGACGGCTGCAATGACTGATCTCAACGTCGCCATCCGAAACTGAGGAACCCACAACGTTCTGTTGACCGTCTTTAAATCTAATATCGGTTGGAACTATCCTTCCTTTTTTTTGGGACTACAAAGTAAATGGAATAACAACTGGTCCGACGCTCAGCCGGCGGAACCGAGACAATCGCTCCCAGCGCCATCAACCGCAACAGAGTCTGAAGCACTACTTGCCGTTTTGCCTGCGACCCGCAGGGAGAGACTAGAAACAGATCCCAAAGCAGCTGAGCAAAATCCAAAGCGTAACCATGATTTATAATATCTAGCACCCACTGATCAGAGGTGATCTTGACCCATTCCTCTCGAAACAGGGAGAGCCCCCCCCCGACCTCCGGAAAGGGTTGGCGCACCTTCATTGGGGAGCTTTGCTGGCAGCGAAACTAGGAAAGCTCCCGGAGCGCAGAGGCAGTCTGCCTCAAAAAGAATGCGCCCAATGCGCCTATGCCTGAGACCGGGGCGAAGTTTGCCAAGGAGCAGAGGAAGAGCCCCTGCTGGACCGGAGATGGTGCTGTCCCCGAAAACGGCCCCGGAATGCACCGAAGGAACGAGACGGTCTGGGCTTGTCTTCCGGGAGCTTGTAAACCATGTTGTCCCCCAAGTCCTTAACAAGTTGTTCCAACTCGTCGCCAAACAATAGCTTCCCCTTAAAGGGAAAGGAACCTAGTTGTGACTTAGAAGAAGCATCGGCAGACCAATTACGGAGCCACAATAGCCGCCTCACGGACACAGCCAAGGACATGGTACATGCAGAAGTGCGGAGTAGATCGTACAGCGCATCCGGTGTATAGGCCACTGCTGATTCCATACAGTTAGCCTGCTCGACCTCCTCAGACGTAAGCATCTGCTGAATCCAGCGGAGGGTAGCTCTCTGCATAAGGCTGCTATAGACGGCAGTCCGTACACCTAAGGCTGAAACCTCAAAAATCCGCTTGAGTAAAACTTCCAATTTTCTATCTTGAAGATCCTTGAGAGCTGTCCCCCCGTTACCGGAATCGTGGTGTGCTTAGCTATGGCCGTGACAGCCGAGTCCACCTTCGGAACTCTAAGGACTCACTCGGGAGCAGATAAAGCTTTTCCATAGCTCTGCTAACTTGCAAAGATGCCTCCGGTGCATCCCATCCCTGGGACACAATTTGGAAAAGCTTTGGATGAAAAGGAAAGGTCTGAGGCGGACCGCAAAGTCCGGATAAAACAGAGTCTCCCGGAGAAGAATCCATCACCTGTTGCGGAGCTGGAACCTCCAGCTCCTGAAGCACGTGCGAGATTAACGGTTCCAGTTCCTCTTTGAGGAACAAACGGAGTACCTGAGGATCATCCCCCTCCAGGGGGGCGGCTCCATCTACATTAGCACTCACATCCCCTAGGGAAGGGTCTGGGACCATGGGATCCGAAGGATAGGAGGGTATTGGGAAACCTGCATCTGGAACCAGACGGGGGAGCCACAGTTCAGCCCTGCTCTGGCCTTCCGCTTGCCTAAAAACCTTAGCTGGAGGGGGGGAGCTGCGCCTCCCAATCAATTTCTGCTTCTATATATGCTTTGTGCATCAGCAATACAAACTACAACGAAAATGGGTGCTGCCGCTTTAAGGGCCCCCCCCCGAGGGAGGAGCGGAATCCTGAGACAATGCAGAAGGAGGAGCTACGTTAGGCTGCAACCCCCAATGCCACTCAGGGCTTAGTGAGGGTGGGGAATGTGGAGGGGAATCTCCTCCCTCCGAGCTCTGCACAACGTGGTCAGACAAGATGGCCGCCGCTCCCAATGCGATGAGGGACAGAAGAGTACTCTGTCCCCGGGCTGCCTGCCTGTTCCCCAAGCTGTGCGATCGCGGCAGAGCCGGTTTTTGCCCCGAAATCCGCCCTGGCGAAGGCCTCTCGCCCCCGGGAATACATTGGGAGCAGAGGCCTTCGCGGGAGAGCCGGGAGACTGGCTCCCCACATGCTGCACAACGAGACCCACACGAAAATACAGCTGCAACCAGGTGAAGAAATCCACCCCTTCCGGAGACCCGGGAGAAAATCGGCACGCTGGGGCTGACTAAAAAGGTAGAGAGCACTGTAAAATCTACCTGTTAATGCTTTTAAGAAACATTCTGTGATTTTTTTTTTTTTTTTTATGTCAGCCACCGAGCATGGGAATCACCCTCCCTGCCTTCACTATACCGACACTAGTACCCCCCACCAGAGGAATGACTCGTCTCTGGATCTGTATGGCAGAGGGACTGGCCCACCGGTAAATTTCCCCCACTAAGCTCACCGGGAAAGGTACAAAGCTCCGGGAATAGAGGCCGTAAGGCACTACCCAGCCTTGCCTGCCCTTAAAAAGTGCTCAGTTTTTTTTTTGTTTTTTTTAACTTACAGCGTGTTGATCTAGCCAAAGGAATAATCAGTAGAAAACTGACTGTAATTTAGTAACCCAATAATAACTTTTTTTTGAAAGGATCAGGACAGTAGGTTATGCCATCCTCTCATCTGCTGGAGTCAGAGAATACTGAAGGATCGCAGGTGGCACACCGGGTTATATGGGGGTGCTTTTCAGCTTTTCTCTGACTCCATCTGCTGGAAGGGAGGCATAACCCAGCAGTCTGGACTGATCCTGGTACGTACAGGGAACATAAACTGCTGCAAAAGGTGCTAAAAAAAAAAGTAAAAAGCACTGGAATTAGCACAGGAGAGCATGCCTTATTTGGAATGCCTATTTAAATAAGTCTTCAAAGCTTTTATGAACTCCTTAGCCCTCATTTTATTTATTTATTTATTTAACATTTCTTATATACCGATATCCGTTCGCACATCGTATCGGTTCACAGTGAACATAAAACTTTGGGCATTGCCCTTACATATAACAAATAAAGATGGTGAACTCAGTAACATATAGATAATCTTCGGGAGGAGCCCTTAGATATAACAAGCATCAATGGGGAGATGCTGATTATAATAATTATAACTAGAACTATATACATGAAAGTGCACAGTACAGAATCAGCAGACATAAAGGCGTTCATACCAGGATATCAATCTAACAATTCACATGGGGGTTTATGTAATAGGGGGTGAAATGGAGTAGGCTTGCCGAAAGAGCCAGGTTTTAAGTTTCTTTTTGAAAATGGGGGTATAAGTCTCTATTCGAATATCATGGGGCAGTGAGTTCCATAAGGTGGGTGCGGCAAGAGAGAAGGCTCTGTTAATAGTAGAGGAGAGTTTAAAAGATTTGATAGAATGGGCATGGAGTGTTCCTTGGAGTGCTGGACGGGTGGGTCTATTGGAGAAACGGGGTGAGATGGGGGGGTTAATCCAGTTAAGGTTAGAATTTACTAGACTCTTATGAATGATCGAGAGTGTTTTGTAAAGAATTCGTGACTGTATAGGGAGCCAGTGTAGTTGAATAAGTGTGGGGGTGATGTGGTCTCTTTTTTTTGTGTTTGACAATATCCGAGCGGAGGCATTTTGTAGGAGTTGAAGGGGCTTGGTGTGTGATGCAGGAATGCCGAGTAAGAGTGCATTACAGTAGTCGAGCTTCGATAAAATAATAGCCTGGAGGACTGTGCGGAAATCGTTGAAGTGTAGTAGGGATCTGAGTTTCTTTATTGTTTGAAGTTTAAAATAGCAATCCTTTATTATGGATTTGATGAATGGTTTGAATGAGAGGTGATTATCAATAATAGCTCCTAAGTTGCGAGTGTGCGAAGGGAAGTTGGTAGCTGAGTAAGCAAGAGGGATGTCAGGGAGTGGTTGTCTATTCGATATGATTAAAAGCTCAGTCTTGTTAGAGTTGAGAGCAAGGTGCATGTCCTTTAGGAGTTGGTTGATTGAGGAAAGACAGGATTCCCAGCTATGTAAAGCAGTTTGGATGGAGTCAGAGAATGGGAAAATGAGCTGAACGTCGTCAGCATAAATAAAATGTTTGATATGCAGGTTAGTGAGAAGCGTGGTCAGGGGAAGCATGTATATATTAAAAAGCGTAGATGAGAGTGAGGAACCTTGGGGTACACCTTGGGGAAGACTGATGGGCTCAGATTCATTATTGTCCATTGAGACAGTGAAAGAGCGATTCTGGAGATAAGATTGAATCCAATCAATGGCCTTGCCTGTGATCCCAATATTTCTGAGAATGTTGAGTAGGACATCGTGATTGACTGTGTCAAACGCAGCTGAGATGTCAAGTAATGCGATGAGAAAGGAGGATCCTGAGTCGATTCCTTTGATAAGGGTATCGTGTAGGGAGAGGAGCAGAGCTTCAGTGCTTAAGTGTTTCCTGAAACCATATTGGGTGGAAGGGAGGATGTTGTTCTGTTCAAGGTGATCGGATAGACGTGAGTTCACTAGCTTTTCAAGAACTTTAGCTAGGAGGGGTAGATTGGACACCGGTCTGTAATTAGAAAGAGTGTTGGGGTCAAGGTTGGATTTTTTAAGTAGAGGTTTCACAATTGCTTGTTTCAGAAAGTCTGGGACGGTGCCATGCTCTAGTGAACAGTTGAGAATATTTGAGAGGGGTTTGGCGATCACATTGTGTATGGATAGTAGGAGTTTAGAGGGGATGGTTTCAGAGGGGTGAGTGGATGGTTTCATTTTCTTTAGTATGTTCTCCACTTCTAGGGGGGAAGCGGACTCAAACAATGAAAGGGAGACTGGAGAGTTGATATTGGGAAGACAGATATTGAGGTTATTGTGCGAAAACTGTGCTGTGATGGAAGATACCTTGTTTTTAAAAAATAGAGCTAGTTCGTTGCAACGATTTGTGGAGGAGTTAGCTAGTTGTTGTGTGTGTATGGGAGAGGTCAGGTCAGCAACCATGGTGAAAAGGGCCTTGGGGTTGTATTGCAGACCATTTATTTTTTTGGCGTAGTAATCCCGTTTGGAATGCAGGATGGAATTTCTATATTCATGCATGCGTTGATAGTAGAGGGTTTTGGTGGCAGGGGATTGGTGTTTGCGCCAGGACCTTTCGGAGGCTCTGAGTAGGGTTTTGAGATTTCTGAGGAGAGGTGTGTACCAAGGTTTTCTATTTTTGCGATTGGGATTGATAGTCTTTGTTACTAGGGGGCAATGATTATTGGCAATGCTGAGCGTACAGTTCACCCAGGAGGAGAATGCATTATCTGGGGATGAAAGGTCAATGTGTTTGTCTATGTCTGAGCATGCAAGAGTGATGGTTTCTACATCACAGGGTTTGCGAAATTTGAAGGATATGGGTTGACGGGGCGCAGACAAAGAGCTTTGAGGAAGTGAAAGAAAGGTCTTGATCAGGGAGTGATCAGACCATGGTACTGGTGTACACAATGGTGGACTGTTCACACTGATGGAGGAGTTGATGAAGATCAAGTCAAGGGTGTGGCCAGCTTTGTGTGTGGGGGAGTTTACTATCTGTTGGAAGCCCATAGCTTCGAGTGAGGACAGGAAAGCTTCACAGGCGGGTGACTGTGGTGAGGTATCCACGTGCAAATTGAAATCTCCTAGGAGGATCGTGGGAAGGTCAGGTGATAGTGCGTTTGCGAAGAATTCGATAAGGGGTGATGAATCTTTCTCGAGTAGACCGGGGGGGGTATAGATGAGACATAGTTGGAGTGATTTTGACTTGAAGAAGCCAATTTCATATTGATGTGGTATGTCACATTTATGGGCCAAGAGCTGGAGGTCTTTTTTTACAGCTAGGAGTAAACCGCCTCCTCTCTTCTTCTTCCTTGGGATTGAGAAAATATCATAGATATCTACGGGTAATTGGTTGATAAGGGGGGTGTCCTGTTGTTTGAACCAGGTTTCAGTGATAGCGCATATTTCAGGATTAGAGTCTGTGAGAATGTCTTGTAGAAGATGGGTTTTCTTTTGAAGAGATTGTGCATTAAATAGGATGATGGACATAAGAGATAGGCTAATGGCTTGAGTGCGAGTGATAGTGTGTATGGGGATGAGTCTTCTGTTTTTTTGAGGGGTTTTGTGGTGTGTGGTTTGCTGCGTGGATGAAAGGTGGTTGTATGGGTGGATTTCTGTTTGATACGCTACGGTACAATGTCCAAGGAAAGGAGGCATTGTTAACCGGTGGTGTAAAGCTAGTAACAGGGTTAGGGGAGTACAGGAGTGATGGCAAAAATATGGCAAAACAACAAGGAGCAAAAATACAGGTACATATAAAAAGGTAGGGTATCAGTATGTTTGCAAAACAACAATGCAGTAGGAATGTGCAAATGACAAAGCAGGCTAAAGTAGTAGTGAGTAGCAAGACTAGCGGTGATGGTCTTGGAGAGGCCAATTCAAATGTTAAGCTGAGTAACGGAGGGGGAATGGGGATAGGGGGGGTTAGGAGGGTAGGGTAGTGTAGTGTATAGCTTTAGCAGAGAGATGGTATAAATTTCATAGCTATATCGTTAATGGCTCATACATACAGCAGGCTTGGGTACTTCACCAGAATCATTTTGGGCTGGTCGTCTGGGAATTGGTGCTGGGCAGGAACGATGGTAGTTGGAGCCGGTTAGGTGCCGCATAGACACAAATTATAATTCCTTCTTGGGTGCCTAATGGGGCTGCCGAAAGGGGCTGAGGAGCAGAGGCCTTCGCGGGAGAGCCGGGAGACTGGCTCCCCACATGCTGCACAACGAGACCCACACGAAAATACAGCTGCAACCAGGTGAAGAAATCCACCCCTTCCGGAGACCCGGGAGAAAATCGGCACGCTGGGGCTGACTAAAAAGGTAGAGAGCACTGTAAAATCTACCTGTTAATGCTTTTAAGAAACATTCTGTGATTTTTTTTTTTTTTTTTTATGTCAGCCACCGAGCAGGGGAATCACCCTCCCTGCCTTCACTATACCGACACTAGTACCCCCCACCAGAGGAATGACTCGTCTCTGGATCTGTATGGCAGAGGGACTGGCCCACCGGTAAATTTCCCCCACTAAGCTCACCGGGAAAGGTACAAAGCTCCGGGTATAGAGGCCGTAAGGCACTACCCAGCCTTGCCTGCCCTTAAAAGTGCTCAGTTTTTTTTTTGTTTTTTTAACTTACAGCGTGTGTTGATCTAGCCAAAGGAATAATCAGTAGAAAACTGACTGTAATTTAGTAACCCAATAATAACTTTTTTTTGAAAGGATCAGGATAGTAGGTTATGCCATCCTCTCATCTGCTGGAGTCAGAGAATACTGAAGGATCGCAGGTGGCACACCGGGTTATATGGGGGTGCTTTTCAGCTTTTCTCTGACTCCATCTGCTGGAAGGGAGGCATAACCCAGCAGTCTGGACTGATCCTGGTACGTACAGGGAACATAAACTGCTGCAAAAGGTGCTAAAAAAAAAAGTAAAAAGCACTGGAATTAGCACAGGAGAGCATGCCTTATTTGGAATGCCTATTTAAATAAGTCTTCAAAGCTTTTATGAACTCCTTAGCCCTCATGATGGAGAGGAAGTAAGTTCCATACATTGGGACCCGCTAGAGAGGGCTCACATGAAACAGATAAGCGAATGCTCTTAGCAGCTGGGACATCAAGTAAAAATTGATTTGCAGACCGCAGATTTCTGGTTGGAACATAGAAATGTAAAATTGAGCTGATCCAAGGTGATGAGTCGTTTTCGAGTAGTCTATGAACAACTGCAATCTTATATTGTATACACCATTGTGTGGGCAGCCAATGTAATTACTGAAGTGCTGGCGTAATATGATCATTTAATCTTGTTTCGGAAAGGTGTGCAGCAGAGTTCTGAATCAATTGTAATTGTAAGGTACATGGAGGGAGGCCTATGTAGAGGGAATTACAGTAATCTAAACCTGTAAGGATGAGTGCTTGTACCACTGTTCGAAAATCAGCAGGCTCTAAGAGGGGTTTAATATGACTGTGTAATCTGAGTTTAGCATAGGAGGTCTGAATAACAGATTGAATGTGTTTCATGGTCAACCTGGAGTCTAAAATGACACCCAGATGACAGTTTGCGAGATTGATAGTGTGGGAGTGTCAAATATGAGGATAGTCAGTATTTGGTAAAGTGAAGAAAGGTCAAGAAAAATAATTTGTTTTTAGGAGATGAAGAGTGAGTCTGTTGTTAACTATGTTCTTATGGAAGAAAGACATAATGATACAAATTAGGCAATAGCAAACCAGGTGGATTTAAGAGGAAAAGGAAACTGTAACATCAGCGTAGAGGCAGATCCTTGGGGTACGTGGTAATCTGAGACCATGTTGAAGATGCAGATGCAATTTGAACTTGTTGGAATCTGTTGTGAAGATACAATCTGAATCAAGAGTGAACTGTGCCTCAGAGGCCAATCTCAGATAAACGGGCCAGTAACATCTCATAGTTTAGGGTATCAAATGCTGTGGTAAGGTCTAACAGCATTTACATGTAAGTGGAGCCTGAGTCAAAATCACTATGAATAATTTCTTGGCGACTAAGGATTTATAATAGCGATGGCCTACATTTACATAAGAGGGTAACCAAAATCATTTCAGATCACACATTGACAAGATTCTAAACTAGATGACAGAGCTGGGGGAGATGGAAAAAGCTCAGTCTAGGTCAATAAAATAGGAGAAGGTAACATTTTTCCAAAGAAAAGGAAACTCAGGACTTGCTCAGTGGTAGTGCTGCACACTGCCCCCATACATACACATTAGCTATACTTCACTACTGAATTTGCTTTTTTGCTTTATCGGAGACTAGTTATGTGCCACCACAGAAAAGCACCTCAAATAATTGGTCCAAAACGTAAATGATTTTTATTATTTATATAAAATTTGTTAAAAAAAGGCCAAAGGCCATCCCAGGTGCCAAAAACCGACAAATTCATAATGCACATCAGAGTTAGAATGTTTTGACTCTGTCTGAAGGAGATCTGCCCAGATCTAGTAACTTCTATGTTAATGAAGCAGAATAGTCAGGACTGCTAGCTGTGTCCTTTGAACTAAATGAATCTGTGTTAACTCAACCTCGTTGTGCATCTGTTACCATGTGTCCAGCATAAGTTAAAAAAAAAAAAATTACTACATGTGCCCATCTGGAAACCCTCAGCACAGCAGACAAGTGAAGCAGCTAGGATTCTCTTTATTAGCCTGTTACATGATCACTGCATGGAGATGCCAAGGTAGGATTTAATCTATTAAATTCTACTCAACAGAAGCCTCAGTCAGCTCAGCACACATATGCTATTACTGCCAATTCAACTTTGATTACTTTGCAATCTAAATTTAAAAAAGTAAACTGCTGCTACCATCAAAAACACAAAAGAATTTTGAAAGAAAAAAAAAATCCATCCCCAAATGCACATTGGTTATACAGTCATTCAAACAGAATGTTAGGAATTATTAGGAAGAGAATGGTTAACAAAACAGAAAATGTCATAATGCCTCTGTACCGCTCCATGGTGAGACCACACCTTGAATACTGTGTACAATTCTGGTCGCCACATCTCAAAAAAGATATAGTTGCGATGGAGAAGGTACAGAGAAGGGCGACCAAAATGATAAAGGGGATGGAACAGCTCCCCTATGAGGAAAGGCTGAAGAGGTTAGGGCTGTTCAGCTTGGAGAAGAGATGGCAGAGGGAGGATATAATAGACCTCTCATGATCTTTAAGATCATGAGAGGTCTTGAACGAGTAGATGTGAATCGGTTATTTACTCTTTCGGATAGTAGAAAGACTAGGGGGCATTTCATGAAGTTAGCAAGTAGCACATTTAAGACTAATCGTAGAAAATTCTCTCTCACGCAACACACAATTAAGCTCTGGAATTTGTTGCCAGGGGATGTGGTTAGTGCAATTAGTGTAGCTGGGTTCAAAAAAGGTTTGGATAAGTTCTTGGAGGAGAAGTCCATTAACGGCTATTAATCAAGTTTACTTAGGGAATAGCCACTGCTATTAATGGCATCAGTAGCATGGGATCTTCTTAGTATCTGGGTAACTGCCAGGCTCTTGTGGCCTGGTTTGGCCTCTGTTGGTAACAGGATGCTGGGCTTGATGGACCCTTGGTCTAACCCAGCATGGCAATTTCTTATGTTCTTATGAAATGATAGCATCCAAAGAGAAAACAGAAAATACTAATTGCATTCAAGAAAAACGTTTCATAAGAAGAGTAAAAAAGGTCTACAAAAACAGCTTTCTTGCAAATTCCCTGAACCACATGGAATAGGATTCAATTGGTTCATGTCATAGGTGTGATGTCCTTTGTGACGTCATAGCCAATAAGGACCAATCAGCTCCAGCGCGCCTGAGGTAAGGTGCAATTCTCTCACTACCATGGCTGCCTTCAGGGCTCAGAAATTGCTAAGAAAGACGCAGTGAGGAAAAGGGAGTCCCTGTTTCCCTTCACTGGTTTTAAATACTATGCAGTACAGAGGGTACAGCTTTTTTTTTTTTTAATCACCATAAAAATGAAATAATGCAGTCATTCTGTAGAAGTTCACATGTTGAAAATGGGCCACTTTGGGATAAGAATCCGCTTATGATTTAACTTGGAATAATTTTGTGGTCATTTGCAAATCTGATCGCCTCACTCTTCGATCCCCATTACATATCATTAATAAAAATATTAAAAAGCACCAGACCCGGTATAGATCCACTGTTTACCTCTCTCCACTGCGAAAACTGACCATTTAATCCTACTCTCTATTTCCCGTCTGTAAACCAGTCAAATGGATAGCTAAAATTTAATTATTAATGATTCTGCATAAGCTTTTGACTGCCAAATCTTCTTGCTCTTTAAGAGATAAACTTGATTGGTGTGTGCCAGCCAGGACTCTTTGCTCATCAGGAACCAGGTTACTGAAAAGTGCCTAAACTTCAAGATTACAGGAATGAACAGACACACATTAGAGCCTTTTATGATTCCCTAAAACTGTGGAATATGCTGCCAGGGCAAATAAGGGAAGAGCTTGATCTGAAGGCTTTCAGAAGGCAGGATCAAACCATATTTTGTAAAGAAGCATTCAAATGATTGTTTTCACCAAAGGAAAATTAGTTCTTACCTGTTAATTTTCATTCCTGTAGTACCAAGGATCAGTCCAGGCTGCTGGGTTATGCCTCCCTTCCAGCAGAGAAAAGCTGAAAAGGTACCTCCCATATAACCTGGTGTGCCACCTGCGATCCCTCAGTATAATCAATATCAAAGCAGAATGAATGTAACATATGGTAACAACCAACGACTAGATCAAGTCAAACAGTAACCTATGAAATAACTATAAACAGTTGACAAAAAGAATTATGTCGTAATTGAAAAGAAGTTCTGAAAAATCTGCAAAAGAGCAACAATACAATCAGCCGAGCGGGACTCACCTTCCTCTGGGCGGGCATCTGGACTGATCCTTGGTACTACAGGAATGAAAATTAACAGGTAAGAACTAATTTTCCTTTCCCTGTACGTACCAGGATCAGTCCAGACTGCTGGGATGTCCCCAAGCTGCCCTAAAGGGGGTGGGAAGTAGAGATCCCCGCTTGAAGCACACTGCTGCCAAACGAATCTATTTTCGGATCCCGTGAGTCCAAGCGGTAATGCTTGGCAAACATGTGCAAAGATTTCCAAGTAGCCGCCCGGCAAATCTCTTGGGGCGAGACACATTCGCTCTCCGCTCAGGATGTCGCTTGCGACCTAAGAGAATGTGCCTTAAGCCCATCTGGTACTGGACGCCCGTGACATATGTAAGTTGAAGCAATAGCGTCCTTCAACCAGCGGGCAATAGTAGCCTTAAAAGCCTTAGTCCCTTTCTTAGGACCACTCCAGAAAACAAAAAGATGGTCAGACAATCGGAAAGGAGTAGTAACTTCCAAGTACCGCAAGAGGACCCTGTGAACATCCAACTGCCTAAGATTCTGCGCCTGATGAGCATTCTTATCCTCATCTGAGAATGCTGGCAATTCAACCGTCTGGTTGACATGAAAAGCCGATACCACCTTAGGCAAGAATGAAGGTACGGTCCGAAAGGAAACTCCCGAGTCAGTGATGCGCAGGAAAGGCTCCCTACAGGACAACGCTTGAAGCTCCGAGATCCTTCTAGCTGAGCACATAGCCACGAGAAACACTGCCTTAAGTGTTAAATCCTTTAGCGTCGCTCGCTTCAAAGGTTCAAAAGGGGGACTACACAGGCCCCTAAGAACAAAATTCAAACATCAAGATGGACAGATCGAACGTGCCAGCGGCTTTAGGTGCTTGACACCCTTTAAGAACCTGGCCACGTCCGGGTGAAGGGCGATGGTAGTACCATCAACCTTACCTCAAAAACAGACCAGGGCTGCTACCTGCACTCGAAGCGAGCTGTACGACAAATTTTTCTTTAGGCCGCCCTGCAAGAAAGCAAGAATGTGGCTAATGGCGGCCTGCAGTGGGGACACATTCAACCCACAGCACCACGAGTTAAACACTTTCCATACCCGAACATAGGTAACAGAAGTAGAGGTTTTACAAGCGTGTAGGAGGGTAGTAATAACCGCCTCCGAGTAACCCTTCTTTCTCAATTGCCTCCTCTCATAAGCCAAGCCGCTAGACAAAAGCGATCGGTCTGGTCGAAAAATACTGGGCCCTGCCGAAGTAGGTGTGGTAGATGGCCGAGGCATAAGGGGCCGTCTACCGCCAGATTGATCAGATCGCGAACCACAGCCTTCTTGGCCACTCCGGGGCCACCAGAACAACCCGTCCCGGGTGGGATTCGATCCGGCGCAAAACCTTCCCCACCAGCGGCCATGGAGGAAACACATAAAGGAGGATATGTGGAGGCCAAGGAAGAACCAGAGCGCCCACTCCTTCTGAGCCGTGCTCCCTTCTGCGACTGAAGACACAAGTTGCTTTCACGTTCAAACGAGTTGCCATCATGTCTAATCGGGGAGTCCCCCACCGGCTGGTGATGAGCCGCAGTGCCTCATTTGATAGCTCCCATTCTCCGGGATCTAGCTTCTGCCGGCTGAGGAAGTCCGCCTGTATGCTGTCGACCCCGGCTATGTGGGATGCCGCTATGCGAGGCAGATGGTGTTCCGCCCAATGCATCAACATGTCCGCTTCGGAGGCTACTAGCTGACTTTTTGTGCCCCCTTGTCAGTTTATGTAAGCCACGGTGGTCGCATTGTCTGATAGGACCTGTACCGCCTGGTGGTGAACCACTGGAAGAAATTGGCGCAGCGCTAAACGAACCGCCCTGGTTTCCAAGCGATTGATGGATCACTTGGTCTGTGGCAGCGTCCAAAAACCCTGTGCTGATCGCGACTGACAGACCGCCCCCCCTCCAACCTGTCAGGCTGGCATCCGTTGTCACGATTATCCATTGAGGGGGCTCCAGGTCCATGCCTCGAAGCAAGTGATCCAGGATCAAACATCAATCCAGACCTGACCTGGCCGGTTCGAGGAGTGGTAATGGCAGTTGGAACTCCGCTGACTTGGGGTCCGAACGAGAAAGTAGTGCCCTCTGCAAAGGTCGCATATGAGCAAAGGCCCAAGGGACCAACTCCAGTGTAGATGCCATAAAACCAAGAACCTGCAAATAGTCCCACACCACGGGTAAGGAAAGAGCTAACAGGCGACGAACCTGAGACATCAGCCGTTCCATCCTCGCCAGTGGCAGAGAAACCTTGCCCATACTGGTGTCGAAACGTGCTCCCAGAAATTCCAATACCTGGGATGGAACCAGCTGGCTCTTGGTATACTTGACAACCCAGCTGAGGGAACTCAGATGACTCAAAACTGATTGTACTGCCTTCTCGCAGAGCACCTCTGACTTCGCCCGGATGAGCCAGTCGTCCAAGTAGGGATTTACCAATATGCCTTCTCTCCGAAGGCTCGCTGCTACCACCATCACCCTTGGTGAAAACCCTCGGAGCCGTTGCCAGCCCAAAGGGTAGGGCACAAAACTGGTAATGGTTCCCCCTGATCATGAACCGTAGAAATCTCTGATGACATTCCTGGATCCCTATGTGGAGGTAAGCCTCTGTTAGATCCAAAGAAGCCAAAAACTCGCCTTTGTGGACAGCCGCAATGACGGATCTCAACGTCTCCATTCGAAAGCAAGGGATACACAACACCCTGTTGACCTGCTTCAAATACAATTTCGGGCGAAATGAGCCCTCCTTCTTGGGAACAATGAAGTAAACTTTAATAAACCTACTAACTCAGGGGAACAACCTCCCTGAATTGGACCATCAGAGGAATTAGAGACTTCTCTGGGGCAGCTGTGTCTCCGAGATATGGTGCTTCTCTGGAGACGAGGGAGAGTGACCGGCCCACCGGTGAATCTGCCCCCTGATAGCTCACCGGGCAGGGGACCAAGAGTTACTCCGGGAAAAGGCTGTAGGGCAATGCCCTGCCTTGCCTGCCTGTGTCCTTTGCTCTTTTTTTTTTTTTTAAGAATTGATCTAGACAGAGGATTCTCCGTTAAGTTTAGACCATACCTGTTAGAGGAATCCACCCAATTTAGAGATGATCAGGACCGCAGGTTATGCTCTCTCAATCTGCTGGAGTCAGAGAAATACTGAGGGATCGCAGGTGGCACACCAGGTTAGATGGGAGGTACCTTTTCAGCTTTTCTCTGACTCCATCTGCTGGAAGAGAGGCATAACCCAGCAGTCTGGACTGATCCTGGTATGTACAGGGAACTCTAAGTTGTGTTTATTTTTCATGCTGGATTGTATGTCATAAGAACATGCCATACTGGGTCAGACCAAGGGTCCATCAAGCCCAGCATCCTGTCTCCAACAGTGGCCAATCCAAGTCTTTGCTGCATGCATTTTAATGTAATTTTATGATTGTTGATTTATCATCTGCACTGTACAGAACTATTTTTGGAAGATACAGAATATAAGATTTTAGATGTTTTAATGCTTATTTGTACATTTCTGTGGTGTCACAGCAAAATAATTAAAGACCCATTTCTGCACAAGGATTTCACCTTCCTTTTCATTTTTTACCCTCCTTGTTCACCACTGAGATGAAACAGGTCATTAAATTGGCAGCGCCATGGGCCCTACTGCAGAAGGTACTTCACTGCCATAAAAGAAAACCAAGAAATTAGTTGGAATTGAAGATTTTCTCAGGCATAAATATTTGCAGGGCAAACTGGAGTTTACCTAAAGAGATGTAGTCTGTGCAGATTTTACAGGATATCTGTCATTTCTGTTTCCCCCACATGAAAACAAGGATCAATTCAAACTTACCATTCAGCCAGGGCTGGACTGGAACAGGCTGAGGTCCTAAATTATGTCAAGTTTAAAGGAGGCTCTATAACATTACCGAAAAAATGTGAAACTTGAAATTTTGTACGATTTTTATATTTAGAGGCCCCCATCATAAACTGAGGCATTAAACTATAGCTTACATAGCTTGTGTCTCAATCTGAAACTGTATTCGGCTATGCATGGGCCACATGGAGGTACCTAGAAAGCCACAATCATTGAACCTTGTGCCATGGAGTTATGAGAGACCCCATTACTGGCTTGAATAAGTCTGTTATTTTCAGTTTCTTCAACTACATAAACAACCCACTGTGCTTTATCTATAGGATCAAAAAGAAAATTGGGAACTTTTTTTTGTTTTTGGTTCATCAGTTTTGGTCAAGAAAATGTAGGCTCTCCTTATACATACTACTCCAGTTTATAGCATGCCTGGCAACATCCGAGCCAGGCAAGGCATCCACATTTCTGAGAACAAACGTTAAATGGAACTAAATCAGAAGTACTTTCACATACCATACAGATACATGAGACCAGAGACACATTCAGAGCAGAAAAGTGGGAACATTTACTTTTCAATCAGCTGTAGATTCCTACACTCCATTTCCTCCAGAGTGCCTGCTACCACCAGCACCTGCTGGGGGCTGAGTTCGTCTGCCATGAGCAGTGCATCCGCTTCAAGCCTAGAAACAAAGTCAGAGAAACCTTCAGTTCATAGCATGAGATCTGTTTCAGGCGTGTCCACAAAAAAAAAAAGACAACATTTCTTGTTAACAGAGCTCCATACCATTTAGCAGGTCTGATAAAAAATATTGTACTTTACAATTCCAAATTTAATGTATACATTAAAAAAAAAGAAAGAAGTTTGACGGAAAAGGCATATAAACATATCTAAAGAAAGTCCACAGTATATCACTTGAAAACTTTAGGGACATCCAAAATTAAAATAAATACAACTATAGCATGAAAAGGCCAAGGAGAGCTAGGAATTTGGTTATAGGGCTGCACTCCAGATACTAGCTAAAACACCCCTCTCGTACCGTGGACTCGCAGGAGGGGCAGCTGCTACCCTCCTCAGTGCTCTTCACATTCATTAAAGGGGGCAATTTTTAAAGCCAAAAGACGTTTTTACCAGTGTAACATTGCCCATCCTTAATGTGGCTGAAAGTCACATGGTGTTCCATGTTAAGAGGCGTGGTTTTTTAGGCAAGGAAAACAAGACGCACAGGCTGCAATTTAACATCTTATGCGTGTTCTTTTCCACTCAAAAAAAAAAATGCCGACATGCAAAGCGGGTGCACATGTATTATAACTTGCACCCACAGCGACTCCTAGCACAAGCAAGGTCTTTTGCATTGAATCTCGGAGCAAAGCCCACAGGTAAAAAGTGCCCGCAGACTTTGTCCTAATGTGGACACTTTGAACATGGCCCCTTATATCTATTAAAGACCGCCACAAAGACATCAAAGTATTACGAGCCTGCATCATTTACAAGTATTTCTTCCAGGTCTTAACTCACTTTCCCTTCTCTCTAGATTGCTTATTATGGTTTCTTGCCCTTTGCTAACTTCCTCCCCCACCTCTCAGCAGTGCAGTTCTAGACAAGGATGGGAAAGTTCACTTTTATGGAAAAAAAAAAAAAAAAAAGAACACGACGTCAATGGTGTGAGCAAAAATCTCTTAAGCCATTCAGTTGGAAGTTAGAATTTCATATAAGTGTTGGGCGGATACTCTGGAGATTTACACAACGAAGAGAGAGACGGAGCAGCTTGCTGCTTAATTGTAAGGTAATGGGAAAAACTCACAAGCTCTCAAAAAGATTAGGGAAACAGGAGTTTGGAATTTAATTATGGAAAACACAAACTTACACAGATTCTGGGGGAGGGGGAGGAATCTTCCTAAATTAGATGAGAGGGTCCGGTTGTTGCGTTCGTGCCACCCTCGCTCCACCCTCTCTACCTTTGTGGCGACTCCCTTCGGCTCCGACGGACAGATGCTGCCGCGGCTTCTCCCTGCCTCTTCGTCCCGGAGTCCCCAGGCTGGCTTGATGCTACGGATCCATCATGTTCCTGATGACGTAAAGGCGCGCGCGCTCCAGACTTTGTACCAGCAAGGGCGTGAATCTCGGGGGCGTCCCCCCGTAGTGATGTCATCCGTTTTCCATTTAAAAGGTCTTTGTTTGCTAACCTCAAACGAGTTAGCAAGGAACTCCAATGGGACTTGCTTCGGCAGTCCATGCTACTTGCAACAACGATCCGAGTGAGCAAGGGGAAACCTTTCTCCACTGCTCGGCCTTTTCAAACTTACCAGGAGTACCCACTCCTCGGGGGCTCCGCTCTCTCTTCTTGATTTCAGATTGCTGAACGGGATCCGGTACTCGCTCCTCAAGGGCCTACGTTCCTGAAGACTCAGAAGACTCCAATTGCCTGGAGGCGATCGCAGACGTGAACACAGTGAGTCCTATTACTGACAGGAACCGGTACTTGCTCCAAGAGGGTCCATGTTCCTAATCTCTAAGACTCCCTTCAGTCAAGACGCTTATCGCAGGTACGGAGACAGTGAGTTACCATTGTAGATTGCAGGTAGGAACCGGTACTCGCTCCACGAGGGTCTATGTTCCTAATACCTTTCTCAATCTCTCTTTTTCCTCAGAAGATATCGCATACCTATATCTTATGGATTACTATTACAGTTTAACAGATAGGAACCGGTACTCGCTCCATGAGGGCCTATGTTCCTAAACCTCTCCTAGCCTCTCTTCTATTCCAGAAGCCATCCCATAACAGTTATTGTGAGTTCTATTTCAGACTACCTACAGGAACCAGTACTCGCCTGCGGCTCCTGTTCCTGAATACTGAAGACTCTCTCTGTTGCATAAGAAGATATTACAGATATCTACAATTGTGAGTGTATCATCTACCACTGGTTATGCCCAGCATACCCTGTCTACTCACTACCTATAGTCTCTCCTTACAGCTCAGCAACTCAGAGATCGTAATTCCAGTATCAGAGGGACTTCAGCCTTTCACTTTCATACATTTCCAATTCTTCTGAAGATATTCTCTGTTTTTGTAAATATATCATGGATCTGATTCTTTCTGTATTAGGGGCACTGTTAGTGTGGGATGGGAGGCAAGTGGAGGAAACAAATGGGATTTGTTTTGTTTCTCGTTTTCTTAATCTGCAAAACAGAGCTGCTGCTCTTAATTATATTGCTGTGACAAGTGAAAATATAGATTAAAAATATTAACAAAAATATTCCCTTTTCTAATTCCTAACTTTGTTTCATTCTTAGGACAGTGTTCTCTCTCTTTTCCCTTTAGTAGAAAAGGAAGCAGGCGACCCCAGATGCACTCTCACGCCCCACATCTTGTTTCCATTTTTTTCTGACGCTTAGCTCCTGACTGCTGGTGGGAGCTTCACAGTGTGAAATCCCTGCTGCTGTGGCACTGATTACGCACAGGAGCTCTTACAGAGCTGGCTCTGCTCCATGCCTCACTCCTACCGCTGACATGCTAACAGACTGATTGTCTTAAAACGTGCGATTTACATTTTAACAAAAAGTTCCACAAAGAACCAACAGGCTGACTCAGTACGGTGCACTCGGCCGAGCGCACCGTTTAGCACCCGTTTGGTTGCGCGTTTTCGACGCACGTCTATTACACCTTATACGCGCGAAAACTAATAGCGCTCATCACATGCACATGCATGCTGATGAGCCTATTAGTTAGTCGCCCGGGATACTGTGCTTGGCCGCACATTTTACTCTCAGAAATGAACGCTGCCCAAAGGTAGGCGTTAATCATTGACAGCACCGGGAAAGTGTACAGAAAAGCAGAAAAAACTGCTTTTCTGTACACCCTCTGACTTAATATCATAGTGATATTAAGTCTGAGGTCCCAAAAATAAAAAAAAACTTAAAAAAAAAATAAAATAAAATCTGCCCGCCAGTCGGCGGGTGTGAAAACGGTCGCTCAATTTTGCCGGCATCCACTTTCCGAACCCGTGGCTGTCAGCAATTTTGGAAACCAAGCCAGTAAAATTAAGCATCTGTTGTCGGACCCGCTGACAGTCGCCGCTTCCGCAAATAAGGAGGCGCTAGGGACGTGCTATTGCCCCTAGCGCCTCCTTATTAGCGCAGGCCCTAATAATTAGAGAATCACGCACCCAGGAGAGGTGCCTGGGCGCGCATTGGGACAGTGGGCGCTCAACACGGAGCGCCGGCTCTCCCGCACTTTATATTGAATCGGCCTGCAATGGAGCTAACTTTCCAAAACACATCTGTGCATACAAGTGGATCCAGGGATAATCCATTAGGATTATCTTGCACCCTCACCCCCCATCCTTCCCCGACAACTGAGCGTGGACAGAATGCCAACATAAAAGTTATCGAACACACACAGTAATGGCAATCTCATGACATTTCCTCTGTTTGGAAAGCAGGTTAAAAAAAAAAAAATGGGGCACTGGAAAGTGCTTCTTGGCCCCCTCTTCAAGGGAAAAAGCGATACTTTAACATTTTTCAAAACAAATTAATTAGTCAATCCTGTCACAACAAATCTTACGTAAGCTCCGCTGATCCTCAGGCACCACTCCAATATGTCTGCGTGTACACACTACAGGCAACAGAAGGGAGCATCGTTCTGACGCTATAAAGGGCAAAATTAGGATAAAAAAAAGACAACCGCCTGGGGGAGCAAGGGGAAGGAAGAGTAAAAAGCTGAAGGAATAGTGCCAAGGAACTAGTTTACAGATTACTAGAGCGTTTTAAACAATCTACCTAATACTCCTACTTTAATACAAATGCAAAACTGTAAATAAAGGACTGGCGGTTCTGGGCATGGGGCACCAAGGGTTGGATTCCCGGGCCCAGTACCTGCTCCTCAGACTAGGGAATGATGTGGAGACAGCGTGTACAGCCACCATCACTTCAAAACAACACTTGCAGTTCTAGAGGGAGCTGCAGCCCCAGTTACGAGACTGACCTAGGCAGGAGAGGAAAGAGGAAATGAAAAGGTGGGGAAAAACCACAGGCAGCAGTAAATGTAGCTTCATTGAAGCACAGCCCAGGTAAGGCAGGATAAGATTGAGTTGGAATCCCAAAAGCAACAGGAGAAAGCTGCCAGGCCTCAAAAAAACACATACAAAAGAAAAACCAAATAAAAATACACAGTAAATATGGTTAGAGAGACACTAGTCCTGGGGGAATTCTGCGCTACTGCGAAGTGCAGAATTTGCGCAGACTTCCCCCCCTGTGCAGCAGAATTGCCAAATTCTGCGCAGAAAATAGCAGAGGAGACCCCGGCATGCCGCAAATGGAGTGCGAGAAGACGAAGGCCTGTGTGTGCTGCGGGACGGGCTCCGCTTGCAGCGAAGATGAAGGCCCAGGTGTGCCATTCGCGGCAAAAATGGAGGCCTCCGTGTGCCGCGAACAGAGAATGTGTGTGTGTGTGTGTGTGTGTGTGTGTGTGTGTGAGAGGAGAGGGAGAGGGGTGTGAGAAAGGGGAGGGGGTGTGAGAGAGGAGAGGGGAGGGGTGTGAGAGAAGGGAGGATGAGAGAGAGAGGAAGCCTATATGAGGAGATTGTGAAGGAGTACATATGTGTGTGAGAGACTGGGAGCTTGTGTGTATGAGAAAGGGATCGTGTGTATGTGAGGGTGCTAGCCTGTGTGAAGAGATTGTGTATGTGTGAGACAGAGCCTGTGTGAAGGGGTGCGTTAGAGAGAGACATAGGTAGCCTGTGTGAGGATGTATGTGTGAGAGAGAAAGGGAGCTTGTGTGGGCGTGTATGCAAGAGAGAGGGCCCTGTATGAGGGGATGTGTGTGTGTGTATACAAGAGAGTGAGGGAGCCTGTATGAGGATGTGTGTATGTTTATTAGAGAGAGGGAGGGACAGAAGGAGCCTGTATGAGGAGCAGTACTGAGAACAAGGTCAAACTCTGGGACTGGCGACAGAGTGGAAGGGGTTGAGCCTAGAGGTGGACGGGAGAGATATTGGCAGGTTGGAGGAGTTGGAGCCTGAGAGGGCAAAGTGGCCAGGGGAGTAGGGAGAATGAGTGGAAGGGACACTCTTACAGTGAATTTCTAGGGAAATTCTGCTCAAAACATTTAAAATTCTGCATCTTTAAGTAATAACTTTTTTCTGTATTAATTTAAAATGTAATTACTTAAAGACTATCATGTAAATTGTGTTATTTTGACCAATATAAAGTTTGCAGAATTTTAAGTTTTTGTGCACAGAATTTTAAATTATTTTGCTCAGAATTCCCCCAGGAGTAAGAGACGCTTAGTAAAAAGGAGGGCTGTGTGACAAAAAGCATTTTTCCTTTTGAATTATGAGCATTGCTTCTGTCTCTCAGAAGCAAGAAAATATCCTCTACAATTGAATAAATAGAATATGTAAACTTCCATATACCGTACTAACATTTTAATTTCAGCCCATTTGCACATAAAAGAAAATAAACCCTTGAACTTACCTCTCTCTTACCTCTGGCCCTGCCAAGGGCCCTAAAGCAGCAAATAATTTGGTGAAACTGAGAGAATCATCGCAGCTGTCAATCAACTCGGTCAACCGCTGCCTGGCCAGCAGGCGGAATTCAGAGTTATTGAACTGCAGAGCCTGGTACAGGCCCAGAACGATGCTCAAGTTCTCAGCATCAGTTTGGCTGCAATTCTGAAGGAAAATCCGGTTGCATTTCTCTAGCAAGGGACGATAGCTATGTCTGATGTTGCGAAGAAACTGCACTATCCGCCTTGTATTGTTAAAGCTCATGGAGTCCTGGGCATCAATGAGAGACTCTGCTTTCTTTGTCAACCGATCCCGCAGCCTCTGCGAAGTGACAGCCGAAATGCTAATCATCAGCACGGACAAGACCCTGAAACGTTTCACAGGAAGATGGTTTGCACACGCTCCTTCACAAACAAAGGTCAGACAGTTGACTGTGTTACATTGTCCTTCCCTAGTCTAAAGCTGCGTTACTCACTCTGAGCAATAGTACACTATAGGTAATGGCCTACTGCCGAGGGGATTTAAAACTCCCTGCTTCATACACATCAGACCAAGGCTATCATTTGAGGAGGGGGATCCTTGGGGGTAGCAAATTCATATCATGACAGGCACGAACCTCACTCTTAAGCCAGGGTATGCTGTATATGATCCCAGTCTCTCAAAGTTTCCTGCTAATACCAATACCAACAAAGCAGGAGGGTAGGCTATCTAAGAAAGCCATTGGGGCAACAGTATAGATTAGACGCCAAAAGATAGTCCAAGTATGAGCTTTATTTGAATGGAGACATAAATTTTGTATATGTGCCCGACTGGGGCCGAGTTTCGCCCCACATGGGGCTGCCTCAGGGGCTGTATGTAGATGGTCTCAATATATATGAGTAAACACTCTTAAAATGAGTGCACAAAATATCCGGTAGTCTGGTGGTTTTACTGGGTGAGGTGTTTCAGTATCGTCTCCGCTCGAATCACTGTCCTTGCTTAAATTCGAGTGGAGACGATACTGAAACGCCTCACCCACTAAAACCACCAGACTACCGGATATTTTGTGCACTAATTGTAAGAGTGTTTACTCATATATATTGAGACCATCTACATACAGCCCCTGAGGCATCCCCATGTGGGGCGAAACTCGGCCTGAGTCAGGCACATATATAAAATTTATGTCTCCATTCAAAAAAAGCTCATACTTGGACTATCTTTTGGCGTCTAATCTATACTGTTATACCAATACCAAGCCAGGTCAACTTAAAAGGAGCAGTGCTAGCTGGATAGTATCAACAGATCCATTGCATGGGTCCCAAGTCTCCTTTCTTTCTTTTTCTTTTTTACACAAGATCTCTTCTTGGCCTCTTCATGGCCAAGGTCTAGTGCAAGATCTGAACCATAAGCAGAGAGAGAGAGAGAACAGTTCAACAGCACAGCAGGCAGGCATAAATGGACCACCCTTAGGAAGGTATTAAAGCACTGAGGTAACCTGCTAATTTTCGTTCCTCTAGTACCATGGATCAGTCCAGACTGTGGGTTATGTCCCCCTTCCAGCAGATGGAGTCAGAGCAAAAACTGAGAGGGCAGTCCCTCATGACTGGTGCGCCCTCTATAAACCTTCAGTATTAAGAATATCTAAATCAACAAAGAAAAACCCCTTGGATGGATCAATATAAAAATGAATATCAACTAAATTGAACATCAAACTGTAAATCTGAATAGGCAAACTTGCAATGTGAACTCTCAGACTGTCCCAAAGAGGTCCTGAAATGATTACACAGTCGAGCTGAAGGATTAACCCAAAGAAAAAAAACCCAAAATCCTTAGGGTGGGCGTCTGGACTGATCCATTGTACTACAGGAACGAAAATTAGCAGGTAAGGAAAGAATTTTCTTTTCCCTGTACATACCAGGATTAGTCCAGACCGTGGAATGTACCAAAGCTTCCCTTAAATAGGGTGGGCCACTGATATCCCAGCTCGAATGACCCGAGCCCCAAAAGAACCAGAGGAGTTGACCAAATTCAAGCGATAGTGATGCGCAAAAGTGTGCAAAGACTTCCAAGTGGCCGCTTGGCAAAATTCCTGCAGAGAACCACTCGGCTTTCTGCCCAGGAAGCTGCTTGAGCTCGGAGAGAATGGGCTTTAATACCATCTGGGGGCTAACGCCCCGCGCCAATGTACACAGTAGAGATTGCTTCCTTCATCCATCGGGCAATGGTGGTCTTTGAAGCCTAGTTCCCCTTCTTGGGACCACTCCAGAAGACAAAAAGATGATCTGATAAGCGGAAATCGTTAGTAACCTCCAGATATCGAAGGAGGACTCGCTTGACATCTAGGTGCCTGAGCTCCTTAGAAATCCTCATCCTGGAATGATGGCAGTTCCACCAACTGATTCAGATGAAAAGATGAGACCACCTTTGGAAGGAAAGATGGTACGATACCAGAGGATACTCCGGGATCCGTAGAACAAAGATAAGGCTCTCTACATGACAAGGCCTGCAGCTCCGAGATTCTGCGAGCGGAACAGATGACAACCAAGAAAACTGTCTTAAGAGTCAGGTCCTTGAGGGTAGTGCTCTACAGCGGTTCAAAGGGCAGCCCGCCAAGAATACGAAGGATCAAAATCAAAACTCCCCAAGGGGCATAAATTGTGAATCGGTGTTTCACATGCTTTACTCCCTTCAAGAACTGGACCACGTCTGGGTGTGTCGCAAGAGGAGGGCCATCCCGATGATGAACTAGAGCACCTAAGTCTGCCACCTGAACTCGGAGAAAATTGTAGGCTAATCCCCTCTCCAGCCCTCGCTGTAAGAATGACAAGATCTGGGCTATGGTCGCACGCCGTGGAGAGAGATGTGAGGACTGGCAGCAAGCCTCAAAAACTTTCCAAGCTCGGACATAGGACCTGGAGGTGGAAGGCTTCCTAGCCTTGAGAAGAGTGGAGATAACCGCCGCTGGATACCCTCGTCTCCTCAGCCGGCACCGTTCCAAAAGCCAGGTTGCTAGACAGAAGTGATCTACCTGGTCAAAAAATACTGGTCCCTGCCGTAGGAGATTCAACAGATGCCCCAGGCGCAGCGGGGC
The DNA here is from genome assembly GCF_901001135.1 of Rhinatrema bivittatum. NCBI lineage: Eukaryota > Metazoa > Chordata > Amphibia > Gymnophiona > Rhinatrematidae > Rhinatrema > Rhinatrema bivittatum. Next base: position 106,610,467 of record NC_042620.1, read on the forward strand.
CATCCACCGTTAGGGTTGACTAAGTCTGAAAACCACAGCTGACTAGGCCACTCCGGAGCCACGAAAATCACGGGCCCCTGGTGACCCTCTATTCTTTGGAGCACTCTTCCCACCAGGGGCCAAGGCGGGAACACGGAACGTAGGATGTTCCTCGGCCACGGGAGGGCTAGAGCATCGAGGCCTTCTGCTCCGTGCTCCTTTCTGCGGCTGAAACAGCACGGAGCCTTTGCATTCCTTTGCGTGGCCATCAGATCCAGATGGGGAGTCCCCCATCGCGTGATGAGTAGTGCCACTGCCTCCTGGGACAGTTTCCATTCTCCGGGATCTAAGCGCTGGCGACTTTAAAAAGCCACCTGAACATTGTCCGCCCCTGCAATGTGAGATGCCGCCAGATGAGACAGGTGGAGTTCCGCCCACGGCATCAGCTGGTTCATCTCCCGAGTCACATGGGGACTTCTTGTTCCCCCCTGACAATTGATGTACGCCACAGTTGTGGCATTGTCGGAGAGGATCCGGACTGCTCGGCCTTGTGCTAGGGGCAGAAAACGCTGCAGTGCAAGGCGGACCACTCTTGTCTCTAGATGGTAGATTGGCCAAGTTGCCTGTTCTGGTGTCCACTGACCCTGCGTCAAGTGCCGGCCGCACACTGGCCCCAGCCGGTAAGGCTGGCATCTGTTGTAACGAGTACCCATTGTGGAACCTCAAGCTCTACTCCTCGAAACAAATGATCCAGGTCGAGCCACCAAGTCAGGCTGTCCTTGGGTAGGGGTGGTATCGGCAGAGGAGCCTGAAATTCCTGAGATACCGGCTTCCAATGGGAGAGTAATGCTCTTTGTAAGGGACGCATGTGGGCAAAGGCCCAAGGCACAACATCTGTCATAGAGGCCATGGAACCTAGCAACTGGAGAAAGTCCCAGGCTGTGGGAAGTCGGAGGTCCCAAAACGCTGAACCTGAGCAAGGAGGGATTGGGCCCGCTCCAGTCGAAGAGAGCCTGTGCCTACTTTGATGTCGAAATGAGCTCCCAGAAAGTCGAGGGACCAGGATCCGTTCCTTCCTCAGGGCCGCCGTCACCACTACCATCACCATGGTAAAAGTGCGAGGAGCAGTTGCCAGGCCGAATGGTAGGACCTGGAACTGTAAGTGCTGCCCCAAAATCTTGAAGTGAAGGAGGCGCTGATGCTCCTTCAGGATAGGGATATGAAGATAAGCCTCCTTCAAGTCCAAGGATGCCAGGAACTCTCCCCAGTGCACCACAGCAATCCCTGAGCGCAGAGTTTCCATCCTGAAGTGTGGTATCTTGAGCGTCCTGTTCACCATCTTGAGATCCAGGATCAGCCGGAAGGAGCCTTCTTGCTTGGGGGCTATGAAGTAGACGGAATAATGGCAGAGTCCTTATTCTGGTAGTGGCACCGGAAGAATGGCTCCCAGATCCAGGAGGCGGTCTAGCGTCCGACGAACTGCACCCTGTTTCCTTAGTCCGCACTGAGAAAAGACAAACCTGTCTCTGAGAAGTCGAGCAAATTCTAAAGCGTAACCGTGCTGTAGAATATCCAGGACGCCCTGGTCTGAGGTGATTGTGACCCACTCCTCGTAGAAGAGCGACAGGTGTCCTCCTATCCAGGGAATCGAAGAGTGGGCCAGCAATGTTTCATTGTGAAGATTTAGTGGCAGTCCCTTGGGCGAGGATGTCTTGGGCTGATCCTCATCCCCGAAAGGAATGAGACCAGGACTGTGATCTAGACGAGGGAGGCCTGTGGAACACTGGCCGCACCTGGAGGAAGCACCGTTGTCCTCTGAAACGGTTCCGCACGGAGCTGTACATTCTGGATCTCCGAGGACGATCTTCCAGTAACTTAAGTACCTTATGCTCCCGGAGCAACTTAATAAGTTGCTCCATCTCCTCTCCAAACAACAACTTACCCTTGAAGGGAAGGAAGCAGAGTTGAGACTAGGAGGAGGAATCCGCGGACCAGGTTCCGAGCCAGAGGAGGCGCCGAGCTGAGACTACGGAAACAATAGAGCTGGCCAGCACCCGGAGAAGATCATACAGCGTGTCCACACCATACGCTATGATGGCTTCTAGCCTTTCTGCCTGTTGTGCCTCCCCTGGAGGCAGGTCCTAAGTCCCTAGTAGTTGTTGGACCCACCGGAGTCATGCACGCTGCATCAGGGAGCTACAAACAGCAGCCTGTACTCCCAAGGCGGATGCCTCAAACACTCTCTTCAAATACACCTCAAGTTTGCGGTCCTGCAAATCCCTGAGGGCTGCTCCTCCAGTCACAGGAATAGGTGCCCTAGCCGTGACTGCGGATACTGTCGCATCCACCTTTGGTACCTTAAGTAGTTCCATGGACTCCTCAGGGAGTGGATACAGTCTGCCCATCACTCTGCCAACCTGCAGAAAGGCCTCCGGTGTCTCCCACCCCCTGGACAGCAATTGAAGGAGCATAGGATGAAAAGGAAAGTCTTCGAAGGTGGCTTGAGACCTGGTAGGACAGGATCCCCCCTCTTCGGTGCAGTGCTGGTGGCAGGAGCCTCCTGGGGGGCCTCAATATCTAATCCAGCCAGGACATGTGTGATAAGCGGAACCATCTCATCGCTCTGGAAAAGGCGCAGAACCCGAGGAACATCCCCTTCGACTTGCACCGAGGGCGTCGGGTCATCTAGATCAGGGTCCACTGCAGGGTCTGTCGGGGGTGGAGGGTCAGGACCGGTTGGATGGGCAACCAGCTGAACCCTAGAGGATCCTGAAGGGGCCACTGGAACGGCAGGGCCAGAATACTGGTGCTGTACCGGGTCATGATGGTACCGATCTCAGAGGCCCCCCAGACTGACCACTTTAGGAGGAGGGGGAGCCAAAACCACATCCTGGTGCTGGCTGAGCCTTGCCAAATAAGCCCCATGCATCAGCAGAATAAATTCTGTGGAAAAAGGCTCCGGGGAGGGATGGCTGGAGGGGGAGGGCCGGAGGGTCCTCTAAGGGCGGCTCTGCGTCAGAGAGGTGCGCCGGAAAGAGAACCGGAGGAAAATGAGGTCCGTCCAGGTCTGAATCCCCCGGAGGCAGCGCTGGAGCAGCAAGCAGTGGATCCAAGATGGCCCCCATTCCCACATTGGATGGGAATGGGGCCAACCTCCTCAGAGCCTGGCGCACATTTGCGCGCGAAACAGACCGCTCTCTAGGGCTCGAGGTGCCCTCCCTGCCAGGGAGGCACCGAGCACAAAGGCCTTCCCGGGAGAGCCGCAATCCAGGCTTCCCCCAGGCTGCATTGCGTCAGCCGCGGCATGGAGGCAAGTAAAGAAGGGCTTGGAACCCAGACCTCCAAAAACCTTCAATAACAGGAACAAAATTAGTCCTGCGCTGCCTGACTAACTTTAACGACTTGTTCCATTTTGTTTTTTGGGTTTTTTTCAAGCCAGAGGGATGTCGCATCTCTGAAGCTTAGAGGCTGCCCTAAGGAAACGACATCTCCAGGCAGCGGGTCGATATCGAGGGGGAGAGGTTGGACCACCAACTTCACCCCTAAAGGCAGCAAATGACAGCCCTGTAAAAGGAAAGTTAACAAACTGACCCCCAAAACAATACAGCAATAAATAAAAAAGATGACAGGTCTGTCACTGAATGAAAGCTCTGCTTGCAAGCCTGCAGCGGGACAGCCCATAGAAAGTAGAGCAAAGCTACAATGAAAAGCCTTTGCCTTTCTTTCTTTTTTTTTCTTTTTTTTTTAAATAAGATCCATCCAAGTAAAAAGTGTTAACAAAAAAACAGGAGAAATAAATCAAAGACTATTCTCACAGAAAGAAAATGGGAGAACCGAAGGTGCAACCCGAATCTGCTGGAGTCAGAGAAATACTGAAGGTTTACAGAGGGCGCACCAGTCATGAGGGACCGCCCTCTCAGTTTTTACTCTGACTCCATCTGCTGGAAGGGGGACATAACCCACGGTCTGGACTGATCCTGGTACGTACAGGGAGCGACAGTTACAAACATGGACAGAAAGTATGGGGGTAACCTGAATGGAGCGGCAGTTACAACCCTATAAAATCTCCCTGGACAAGCTGGATAGACCATTTGTATCTTTTCCTGTTATTATTTACTATTGAGCCGATACAGTACAGTGCGCTCCAATGCCAAGCCGCACATTTTACTTTCAGAAATTAACGGCTACCCAAAGGTAAGCGCTAATTTCTTCGGGCACCGGGAAAGTGCACAGAAAAGCAGTAAAAACTGCTTTTCTGTGCACCCTCCGTCTTAATATCATGGCGGTTTTCGAGCCCGTAGCTGTCAGCGGGCTCGAGAACAGACGCCGGCAAAATTGAGTGTCGGTTGTCAAACCCGCTGACAGCCACCGCTCCGGGCCAAAAGGAGGCGCTAGGGACGCGCTAGTGTCCCTAGCGCCTCCTTTTGCCCATTTCTACTGCCGGACCTAATTTAAATACTGAATCGCGCGCACAGGAGAGTGGCCTGTGCGTGCGCCGGGAGAGCAGGCGTCTCGTGGACTTTACTGAATCAGCCGGTATGTTACTGTACCCAGGTGATTGTTTTCTGTCGTCTTCTCTGTTTAAACAGATTTCTTTTTGGCTGGGATTGAGAAGCTGTACAATACAGGAGGTTAATGCACTGCCACCTGATCCCACTGAGGGCACAAAATCATAAGAACCTGGCCAAAAAAGAAAAATAAATTGCTGTTAAAAAAAAAAAAAAAAAAGTATTTCTTATTTAACTTGAAAGAGTGCTGGATTTGAAAATGACCTTTCAAAAATAATTTGCCTCTTCTTAAATAGATGAATTTAAAGGGGGTTAGAGGGTAAATACTAGTTTATGCTACTTTAGTTGATCTCTAATCCATTTCTGTATCAATGTTACTGCATGGAAACAAACAGCTCCCAACAAGCAACTGAAATAGAATTTATTTTTTTTTTTTAAACAGAGAAGGCATCCAAAGGTTTCAACATTTCTTCTTGATCAAGTCACTGTGGGATCTATTTACTAAAGCGCAGTAAGCAGCATTCTTACCACATAAAAATAATAGATTCACTAAATGCACGAAGGTGGGAATTGTGTTAACACAGAATACGCTAAAATAGTGCAGCCTGCATTGACTCTGCACATGCTCAGAAGCCCAGTTTACAAACAAAATTAAAATTTCATCTCTATCTATAAAAGTTAAAATGAAGAGCCGGAGGAGGTGGTCATTGTAGATCAAAGCACTGAGCGGGCGCTTAATCTACCGACCGAAACATCTTTGAGGCCCGGAGCTCCGTGTACCCCTCCACAGCCACAAGTAAATTCTTTAGAAGTATCAAAAGTTTCCTTATCTTTAACTGAAGGCAATGGAGAGGTCCTGGCTAATAAAGGGAAAGAAGAATCAGGCACAGGAATAGATTTGAAAGTTTTACCACCTAAACCAAACGAAATAACACTTGACTCCCTATGGTCTGCTATTGTCTCTCTCGAAACTGCAATAATAAAACTAACACAACAAACTACAGATGCGAATCTGCAAACAAAATATTTGGAATCTTCATTAGAAAAAATGAACAAGGAAAAACAAGGAGTGGAACTAAGATTGAATGCGCTTGAAACCTGCCATCAAAGGTTTACAAAAACAGAGATATTACACAACAAGAGATTAGAGATGATTGAGAATCAACAAAAGTACTTAAACTTAAGAGTACTCAATTTCCCTAAGCTCAATCTAGTCTCACCCTTGGACATGTTTAAGGAATATTTATCATGTATATTGAAATGGCCTGAGAAATCAATGCCTACTATATCTAAAATATACTATGTGGATATTAAGAGTAACATAGCTGAGGGAAAGAAAGAGGAGGGATTGCCATTAAATTTATCAGAAGTGTTAGAAAAGACATTAGAATCAAAAATTGAGGATAGAACTACCCTACATGTTAGTTTTGTTTTTGCAACAGATAGGGATGCTATATTCAGATTGTTTATGAAGAAAAGAACAGAACTCTTCCACGGTGGAAAGATCTGGGTTTACCCAGATCTTTCCAGAACAACTCAATTAAGGAGAAAAAAATTCCTAGAATTAAGAACAGACGTGGAAAGTAAAGGTGGGAAAATGATTGTAAAATATCCATGTAGGTGTGAAGTTTGGAGAAATGGTCAAAAATATGTTTATTTTGAGATAACACAGTTAAAAAAGTTTCTTGAATCTTCCCCCCCCCGTGAAAATTAGCAACAGGAACGAAGCAGAAAAAAAAAATATATATCTAGGTTTGTCTTTTCCTTTTTCAATTGTAAAAGGTATTCCTGTTTTCCTTAAACCGCTCAAATTTCTCTCTCAATCCTGGAGCATTACCTCTTACATTTCTTACTGCAGATTAGAGATGTATACCTCAGTTATTATTGATAACAGTATGGAAAATCTGTAACCAATTGTTTATTTTCTTCTATGTAAGATTGTTAAAATCAGCATAAATAAAAAATTTAAAAAAAAAAAGTTAAAATGAAAGTAAATTTAAACTTAACTCATGCCGCTAATAATTGAATTGCAAAAAAATTAGAAATGCTCTGGTCTAGGGTGTCCAAATCACAGACCCTTGCACCAGAGTCCTTTACCAGAGAGCCTCACAGTCCCCCACCCACTGAACTCCACTTCTGACAACCCACTAACATATTCCATTAATGCCCCACCCAATAACATACCTTTCTAACTCCCCACCCCAGCCTAATGCCCCACCTCATTAACCACCATACTGAACCCCCAAAACACAGTAACTTACCCCATTGATCCACTAAACTTGGTACCATGTATTATTGACCCCCCAACACAGTAATGTACTTGACCACTCATACCCAATAATTTATCCTATAGATTCCCTAAATCCACTAACATAGGAACATGCCATACTGGGTCAGACCAAGGGTCCATCAAGCCCAGCAACCTGTTTCCAACCGTGGCCAATCCAGGCCATAAGAACCTGGCAAGTACCCAAAAACTAAGTCTATTCCATGTTACTGCTGCTAGTAATAGCAGTGGCTATTTTCTAAGTCAACTTAATTAATAGCAGGTAATGGACTTCTCCTCCAAGAACTTATCCAATCCTTTTTTAAACACAGCTACACTAACTGCACTAACCACATCCTCTGGCAACAAATTCCAGAGTTTAATTGTGTGTTGAGTGAAGAAGAACTTTCTCCGATTAGTCTTAAATGTGCCACATGCTAACTTCATGGAGTGCCCCCAAATCTTTCTATTATCCGAAAAAGTAAATAACCGATTCACATCTACCTGGTTCTAGACCTCTCATGATTTTAAACACCTCTATCATATTCCCCCCTCAGCCTTCTCTTGTCCAAGCTGAAAAGTCCTAACCTCTATAGTCTTTCCTCATAGGGGAGCTGTTCCATTCCCCTTATCATTTTGGTTGCCCTTCTCTGTACCTTCTCCATCGCAACTATATCTTTTTTGAGATGCGGTGACCAGAATTTTACACAGTATTCAAGGTGCGGTCTCACCATGGAGCGATACAGAGGCATTATGACATTTTCCGTTTTATTCACCATTCCCTTCCTAATATTCTGTTTGCTTTCTTGACTACTGCAGCAACTGAACCGACGATTTCAATGTGTTTTCCACTATGACACCTAGATCTCTTTCTTGGGTGGTAGCACCTAATATGGAACCTAACATTGTGTAACTATAGCATGGGTTATTTTTCCCTATATGCATCACCTTGCACTTATCCACAATAAATTTTATCTGCCATTTCGATGCCCAATTTTCCAGTCTCACAAGGTCTTCCTGCAATTTATCACAATCTGCTTGTGATTTAACTACTCTGAACCATTTTGTGTAATCTGCAAATTAGATTACCTCACTCGTCGTATTTCTTTCCAGATCATTTATAAATCTATTGAAAAGTCCCAATACAGATCCCTGAGGCACTCCACTGCCCACTCCCTTCCACTGAGAAAATTGTCCATTTAATCCTATTCTCTGTTTCCTGTCTTTTAGCCAGTTTGTAATCCACGAAAGGACATCACCACCTATCCCATGACGTTTTACTTTTCCCAGAAGCCTCTCATGAGGAACTTTGTCAAATGCCTTCTGAATATCCAAGTACACTACATCTACCGGTTCACCTTTATCCATATGTTTATTAACTCCTTCAAAAAAATGAAGCAGATTTGTGAGGCAAGACTTGCCTTGAGTAAAGCCATGCTGACTTTGTTCCATTAAACCATGTCTTTCTATATGTTCTGTGATTTTGATATTTAGAACACTTTCCACTATTTTTCCTGGCACTGAAGTCAGGCTAACCGGTCTGTAGTTTCCCCGGATTGCCCCGGAGCCCTTTTTAAATATTGGGGTTACATTAGCTATCCTCCAGTCTTCAGGTACAATGGATGATTTTAGTGATAGGTTACACATTTTTACTAATAGGTCTGAAATTTCATTTTTGAGTTCCTTCAGAACTCTGGACTGTATACCATCCAGTCCAGGTGATTTACTACTCTTCAGTTTGTCAATCTGTGCTCCCCAACCCATCTCACATTGCCCACCCAAAACACACTAACCATTCCTACTTGAGGAATATAAATAATAGATTCATCATATCTTTGAATATCATGAACTTTGAGGACATGCAGAAGTCCATTACAAGTGATTTTTATTGCAAATAAGAAAAATTTACAAAAAGAAATATTCAGCAATGACCAATGATTAAAATCCACAGATGCAGTCCAAAAATCATTAGCACTCTGTTAATGAGTGGAAACAGCGCCTTTGTTAAGATGAAGGGCAATCATAATTTGAGTCTCATGTGATTAAATGGTGAATCGTTTTTTTATTTCACATTGGTGTTCACCCACACAAGTTATTTGGATAATTATATTGTCACTTGAGGAATATATCAATTGATTAAACTAATTAAAAAGAGTACTGTAGCTTTGTATACTGAACCCTACTGGGCTAAAATAAGCACAATTACTCTAAGTTGAACCAACTGATGCATTCCCCAAGTAGCAATTGTGTTTTGTCTAGACCAGAGCTTTCCAAACTTTTCATGTTGGTAAAACACTTTTTAGACAAACATAATTTCACAACAAGGTAATTCAGTCTACTAGAAAACCAGAGGTTAAAGGTTAAACGAACGAAATATATTTCGACAATTTATGTATGTTTCCTTAAATATATACATAAATAAAATGTTTCACAACACAATCTATCTCATGGAAACCTTTCATTTATATTAAAAATATATAATATTCCAAGTGCTATTTTCCTAAAAAACAAGCCCAAGCACGTGTCTGTCCCCCACACTCTCATTTCTCTCCCCCCCCCCCCATATGTCTGTCCCCCACACACCCATCTCTCTCCCCCCAGCACATATCTGGCCCCCCCCAGTCATGTACCTCTTCTCTTTGATTGTTGCCAGTTAAGTGCTTCACTCCCTTCAGGGTTCAAGCCTGCCGTGCTGCATAACACCTTCCATGATCACCAGACACTATTGCTTGCAGTCAGTACTCCTCATGGCCAGGCGTCATCGGCAGTAGCAGCCAATGACAGGGACAGCTGGGCTCAAGTCCCACCCACCAAGCCCAAAAAACCCCTTGATTGACAGCAAAAATCACCCAATAATCAGCAACCCACGAACTAAAAAAAAAAAAGTGAATCGCTAGAAAAGAAAAAGCCCAAACTCACATCGGAGTTGACGGCTCGGTGCGCGACACACCTGCACACTTCAGGCGACACACTAACGTGTCACGATACACAGTTTGAAAAGTTCTGGTCTAGACTGACCACAAATCACATCTAAGGGAACTCATTAGATAAGACACTTCTGGCTAGACTATAAACAGCTGGCATAGAAGGAGTTATTTTTTTGTTTTTTTAAAGGCAAACAGAGAATGAAGAGAGGAAGGCAGAGGCAAGGTAAGTGGGTTGTAGGACACAGTGGTGTGCTTTAGGATTTTGGGGAACACTGTGGGACTTAGTAGGGTGCGTTGTTGGGTTTGGAGGATCAGTGGTATATATTATTGTGTTTAAGGGGTCAATAATGTATGTTACTACATCTGGGAGTCAATAGGGTATATTAGTGGATTGGGGGGCTCAGTGATAGATGTTGGAGAAATTATTTACCTGATAATTTCGTTTTCCTTAGTTTAGACGGATGGACTCAGGACTAATGGGTTATCTCCCCTGCAGCAGATGGAGTCAGATTTCAAAGCTGATGTCACCCTACGTACAGCCCTGCAGTATTCTCTTCAAAAGCCACTGTGGACATACTAATGAAAAAACTGGATTAAAAATATCATAAAAAACGGGTAACTGTAACTGTACTTAACCAAACACTGAACCCGAGTAAGAATATTGATGCCCTGATCTAGGGATGAATGATGGCTTACCCGTAATCTCTTGGAATCGATATTCACGCCAAGGGGGAATCCTTGTGACTGTTCTTGGGCAGCTGTGGACAGGATGCTGAGTCCATCTGTCTACACTAAGAAAACCGAAATTATCAGGTATGTAATTTCTCCATTTCCTAGCATGTAGCCAGATGGACTCGGGACCAATGGGATGTACTCCCGATCGGGGTGGGAGGCTGCCCATGGTCCGGTTAACACCGCCCTTGCAAAGAGTGCATTCTCTCAGGCCTGTATGTCCAGATGATAGAACCTGAAGGTGGTGTGCAAGGAAGACCAAGTCGCCACTCGGCAGATATCGACGGGAGACAGCAGCCTAGCTTCCGCCCATGAGACCGCCTGAGCCCTAGTGGAATGAGCTTTAACCTGAGAAGGTAATGGCTTTTCTGCCTCCACATAGGCTCCTGTGACCACCTCCTTAATCCAGCAAGCTATCACAGCCTGCGAAGCTGGTTCGCCCTGCTTCCTTCCACCGTGAAGGACAAACAGGGCGGTCTATCTTTCGGACCGGTTCGGAAACTTCCAGATACCACACCAAAAGTCTACAGACATTCAAATGACTGAGGCGGCAGTATTCTTCTGCATTCTTGGGCTTGTCTAGGGATGGCAACAAAATGGACTGATTCAAATGAAACTCCGAGACTACCTTGGGCAAGAAGGATGGAATAGCATGAAGCTGTAACGCTCCTAGAGTCATCCGGAGGAACAGTTCCCGACACGACAATGCCTGCAGTGCAGAGATGCAACGTGCCAAGCATATAGGCACCAGGAACACAACTTTCAAGGTTATTAAATGCAAGGAAAGACTGTGCAGCGGTCAAAAGGAGGGCTCTGCCAAAAATTCCAATACTAGATTAAGATTCCTCAAGGGAACTGGTCACCATAGAGGAGGCCAGAGGTGCTTCACCCCTGTCAGAAAAAAGGCCACATCTGGATGAGCCGATAGGCGGGTTCCGTTCACCTCGCCCCTGAAACAGGAGAGAGCCACTACCTGGACCTTCAAGGAGTTAAGGGTCAAACCTATATTCAAGCCGTCCTGCAAAATTCCAGAAATAGTGGGATTTTGACCGCCCAAGAGGGGACACCATGTTCCTCGCACCAGGCCTCAAATAATCTCCAGACCTGCACATATGCTAGAGACATAGAGAATTTCTGAGTGCGGATTAAGGTGACAATTGCTGCCGCAGAATATCCTCGCTTCATCAGGCAAGCCCTCTCAAGGGCCAGACCGTAAGACAGAATAGAGTCAGATCCTCATGAAGGACCGGTCCCTGTGTGGTGGGAGGCAATGGGAGGTCTCCACCAGGAGTCTCCGCATGTCCACATATCATGGACACCTGAGCCAATCTGGAGCTACTAGTAGGACTAATCCCCTGTGGTGCTCGATTCTGCGAATGACCCTGCCCAGCAGGGGCAATGGAGGGAAGGCATATAACAACTCTTCTTCCGGCCAGGTCTGAATGAGAGCGTTGATTCCCAGGGACCACTGATCTCTTCTGTGACTGAAGAATTGGGGAACCTTCACATTGTGGATTGAAGCCAGCAGGCGATGGACAGTAGACCCCAGCGATCTACTATCAACTGAAAGGCTTTGGCATACAATGCCCACTCTCTTGGATTCAGACTCTCCCTGCATAGAAAGTCTGCTCTGATGTTGTCTTTTCCTGTGATGTGGGAGGCTGAGTTCATCTGCAGATGTATTTCCATAAGGAGATCTATCGCTTGTGATACCTGCTGACTCTTGGTTCCACCCTGGCAGTTGATGTAGGCTACCGTCGTGTTGTCCAACATTATGCAGATCGCTTGACACTGGAGTCTGTGGCTGAATTGCAGACATGCCAATTTGACTGCCCAGGCTTCCAGGCGGTTGATGTTCAAGAGGTCCTCTTCCTCGGGCCAACATCCCAAGGCCATCAGTTCCTGACAGTGAGCTCCCCAGCCCCAAAGACTCGCATCTGTTGTGAGGACCAGCCAGTTTGGGGAGGACAAGGGTACACCCCTGCTCAGATGAGCTTCCTGCAGCCACCACTGGAGCCGAGAGCATACTCCTATCGTTAATTGAAGGCGAATCGAATAGTCTTAAGACTGCGGGTTCCAACATGATAGTAGTGAGCATTGAAGTGGTCAAATGTGTGCCCTCGTCCATGGCACTACTTCCAGTGTTGCCGCCATCAAACCAAGAACTTGGAGATAGCGCCACACCATCAGGCATATTGTGCTCATCAACTGACGCAGTTGGGTCATCAACTTCCTTATCCGCGTGGTTGGAAGACCTGCCCTGCTTGGTGTCAAACCGGATTCCCAGATATTCCAAGGACTGGGAGGGCTTGAGACTGCTTTTCTCCAGGTTTACGACCCAGCCGAATTCTTGAAGCAAGGAGGTCAACCTGTTTGTCACCCGGAGACTCTCTTCCATGGACTTGGCCTGGATCAACCAGTCGTCCAAGTATGGGTGCACAGGATTCCCTCTTTTCAACGGTGCCACTACTACCACCATAATCTTGGGAAATGTTTTGGGGGCAGTGGCTAGGCCAAAGGGCAGTGCCTGGAACTGATAATGGCGACCCAGTACCGCAAAGTATAGGAAATGTTGATGTTCTTGACAGAATAGAATATGTAGGTAGGCCTCGGATAAGTCCAGGGAGGTTAAGAATTCTCCCGATCGTATGGCCATTATCACAGAATGTAGGGTTTCCATGTGGAAATAATTCACTTGTAGATGTCAGTTGATACTCTTGAGGTCCAGGATGGGGCGAAAGGAAACTTCCTTCTTGGGTACGAAGAAATAGATTGAATAACACCCCGTATTTTCCTGGGGTGCAGATACGGAGATTATAGCCCTCATCCTGAGGAGCCTTAAAACAGTAGTCTCCACTGCCTGCTTCTTGTGCTGGGAGTGGCAAAGAGGCATCATGAACCAGTTGAGGAGTGCTGTGAAATTCCAGCGCATATCCTTCTCGTATAACTTCCAGTACCCATTTGTCAAAGTGATCTTGACCCACCGCTGGAAGAAGAGGGACAGTCGACCTCCTATCTCCTTGTTCTGATGTTGGTCGGCAAAATTTCTTGGGAGGGTCGGGACGAACCTGAACCCAAGCCTGTCTCTCTCTCTTGGGCTGTCGACTACGAAAGGACTGAGAATCCCCAAAGGGCCGAGACCTCTGAAATGTCAAGTTTCTGTAGGGGCGAAAGCATTGGGGGCCCCTGGATCAACCCCTCATAGGCGAGGGGCGCTGTGACTGCTTTCTCTTATCTTCTGGTAGCCAGGAAACTGGAGATTCGCCCCATTTACTGGCCAGCTTTTCCAATTCACTTCCGAAAAGGAGTGATCCTTTAAAGGGCATCTTTGTAAGATTTGCCTTGGAGGTTGCAATTGCTGACCAATTCCATAGTCATAACTGTCTTCTGGCCACCACCACCACTGAGGCCTAGATCCAAGCCCGCATCAGCTAAGAAGGCCACAGCAGGTTCCATAATCGTTCAGTAATTCACCCAGAGTCATCCACCTCCTGAGAGAGGAGTAGGCACGAACAAACTACCAGGGCACAACAAGAAGCAATCTGTAAGTTCATTGCTACTGCGTTAAAGGCCTGTTTAAGGATGGTCTCCATCTGTCTATCGTGCACATCCTTTAAGACCGCTCCTACATTCATTGGGATAGTTGTTCACTTAGACATGGCACAGACCAGCGCATCTACTTTAGGGAAACACAAACGCTCTCTCACTGTTGGATCCAGTGGGTATAGAGCTTCTAATGCTCGTCCCCTTTAAAACTTGCTTCTGAGGCATCCCATTCCAGATCAATCAACTCCTGGATGGCTTCCAGCAAGAGGCTTTACGTAGGGAAACCAGAATGGGATTCTTCTTTGGTTCGGTCATAGAGTCCCCCCCAGGGACTCCCAGCATCTTCAGGGTCTGGGAAATCAGGGCCGGCAATTCATCTCTTTGGAAAAACCGTAACATGGTCCAATACGGTTCTAAGCCAAGGGGAATTTCCACATCTTCCAAGGAATCCGTAACCTCATCTTTGTCTGTGCCGTCCAGGTCCCTACCAGGGATACCCTTGATGAGGCGAAGCATGCCTCAAGGTCTGCTGATAGGACTGGGAGAGGAAGGGCTTACCGGCTGAGGTTCCATCTGGACAGGGGCATGTGAGGTAACAGACTACACCTGTACAAAGGCTTGAAGGCCCTGGAAAATTCCACCCAAGAGAAGGCAGAGTCCATGCCTAGCCCAGGAGGTACTGGGGTTGGCACTGATGAATTTCTCTCTCCCATGGATGACCCAGTCATGGGGGTACTCAGATCCGGGGTACTTCCAGTTAAGGCTATGGCTAACCCATCCTCTGAACGGGAAAAGCGGGCTTAGTAAAGTCCAGGGAGGCCAACTCCCCCTGGGCTTCCTCACAGTGCTGACATAAGTTGGAATCCAGGTCAGACTGTGAAGCCCTAATATGACAAGCAGTGTAGAGAAAGGCAGCGGCTTGCACTTAAAATTTTATGTACACAGATTTACAGCACCTAGGTGGGATGTGGCGAGGTGCAAACACAGCCCATGCGCCCGGCTTTACCTGTATTCAGCGCTTAGTAGGTTATACACACAGAGCCGACACACTGTGCGTACAGACGTTCTATGGAGGGTAATACTGCACACACAAAGATACGCGCAAGATGGCACTGCCGCGGCCTACCATGCAGTGTGCCAACCAAGCCTAAAGCAGGACCTAGCCCACTGGGGGGCAGCAGCTCAACCCGCTCAGAAGCCCACTTCCCCTTACCCCAACAGAATCGGGAACGTCGTCAGTATGGCTCGCCAAGCAAGGAGATTGGAGGAAGTGTTATCGAAAGCCCTTCAAACGTCTCAGCGCTTACCAGCTGAGAACAGAGACGGTCTCCAGCTGCAGGGGGAGAGGGCTTTGACCATCACCGCCGTGCTCAGCTTTCTGCACCCGTTGCCTTTCAGCTGCTTAAGCAGCAAAGTCCACGCCGGGAACCGGCTACCGGTCCAAGGCACACCTCTGAAGGATCTTGGAAATTGCCTCAGGAATTCTCAACTGTGGGAAGGACCTTAAGGTATCACCGTAGAAGAGCAGAGCTCAATTTTTACTCCAATTTAAATGTAGAATTTCTCCTACCAAAAAGTACAGCAATTCCCATAGGGATAGGTACATCCACTATCTGCTGGAAACAGAGAAATAAAGAAGAGCTGAGGTCACTGCAGGAGTGTATGTAGGGTGACATCAGCTTTCAAATATGACTCCGTCACCATCTGCTGGCAGGGGAGCATAACCCATTGATCCTGAATTCATCTGGCTACATGCTAGGAAATACCAGGTTTAAGGTGTAAATGGGGAACATTACTGTGTTAGGAGTTCAGTGCTGTACTAAATTTAGGGATACAGCAGGGTGTTAGCGAGTCAAGGGTCTCAGTTGGTGCATTAGTATGTTGGGGTTATTAGAGGGGTGCTTCAGTGGGTTTGCGGGCACAGTGGATGGGTTGGTTGATTGTTGAGGTGCTTTAGGGGTTGGGAGATTAAAGTAGGCAGGTTGTTAAACTCTCCGGTAAATGACTGATGCAGAGGCCCCTTACTCAGCCTTTCTAGGTGTAGGGACCCAGATCTGGATTCCTTAAATTGGAAAGCCTTTACAATTCAGTGATTAGTAATTTGCAACCTATCACTAAAATCATCCATTGTATCTGAAGACTAGAAGGTGGCCAATGTAACCCCGATATTTATGAAGGGCTCCAGAGGTGATCTGGGAAACTATAGACTTGTGAGCCTGACTTCAGTGCTGGGAAAAATCATGGAAACTATTCTAAAGAACAAAATCACAGAACATATAGAAAGGCATGGTTTAATGCAGTGGTCCCCAACCCTGTCCTGGGGGCCCACCAGCCAGTCGGATTTTCAGGATATCCATAATGAATATGCATGAGAGAAAATTTATATGTTATGGAGGCAGTGCATGCAAATTTTCTGTCATGCATATTTATTGTGGATATCCTGAAAACCTGACTGGCTGGTGGGCCCCCAGGACAGGGTTGGGGACCATTGGTTTAATGGGACACAGCCAACATGGATTTACCCAAGGGAAGTCTGGCCTCACAAATCTGCTACATTTTTTTTGAAGGGGTGAACAAACATATGGATAAAGGTAAGCCAGTAGATGTAGTGTATTTTCAGAAGGCGTTTGACAAAGTCCCCCGTGAGAGACTCTTGAGAAAAATAAAAGTCATGGGATAGCAGGCAATGTACTTTTGTGGATTGCAAACTGGTTAAAAGACAGGAAACAGAGAGATGGATTGAATGGACAGTTTTCACAGTGGAAAAAGGTAAACAGTAGAATGCCTCAGGGATCTGTACTTGGACCAGTGTTTTTTGTTTTTTTTAAACTGTTTATTTAACCAATGGACAAACATATTCATCAGAAAAAGCATACTACAGTTCACCAAGTTATACAAGCCGGTTGGTATGAATGGTACAAGTAATATAAATCATAACAAGAATCTCTGGCAGAGGTTAACTCCACAACATGCTGCCAGAATAATTTCCTACTTTCCCAGCATAAATATGCATCTAACCTCAAAACCATCCCAGTTTATGACACTAAAGTAGATGCCCAGTAAGGGCTCCAAATCTTTTCACACAAAGATGACTTGTGTTTTATCGATAAAGTAAGCTTTTCCACAAGAGCTCTCTGTCTCAGTTGATTGCACCAATGCATGAGTAAAGGTATGGATTTTCACATAGCTGTTATGGTAAAATCTGCTGCATGCATTGGTATTTTTTGAGGCACTGTCTGGTGGGTTCTCCACGGAGACATAGTAACCGACAGCTAAACATCCTGGGCCAAAATTTTTTAAATTTCCCCCTGTACTTCCTTCCACAAGGCTTGAGTGTATAGGCAAGACCACCACATATGCCCTCTTGACCACATCCTCATCAACATAATCTAGATGATGTGGGAGAAAATCTCGTAAAATATATCGCATATCTGTAGGCCCTATGCAAGGAGTTCCACTCTGCAGCTGCAGATAGTTTGAAAGCTCTCTTCCAGATCTTCTTCCAAGCCACCCAATCTAGCTCAAGCCCTAAATCATCATTCCATCTATCCATTAATGGAAGTAGTGTTTCCCCCACATCCTGATTGTCTTATATATTACAGAGATTTTCTTCTTGAGAGCCTTATCCATAAACACTAATTCAAAGGCTATGGGCACTCTTCTTGCCCAACCAGTACACCCCAACTTAAGAATCACTTCCTTCAACTGCTTATGCAGTTGACAGGACTCCGGTCTTACCCCAAAGTCCTCATACAATTGCTCAAAGATAAACACCCATCTTTGTCCCATAATTGCCCTACATGTCTAAGGCACAGAGCCCACCAGTCCTGCGCCTCTGCATTAAATATGTGAATGGAAAGGCTAGGGTTGCGCCAGACCAGGGAGACATGAGATAATGCTCCCCTCCCCCAGTAGCTGCATGCATCGACACACTTCTCTCCAAACCCGAAGCGGGTGTGCAATCTGAGGATAAGATCTAGCCGCCTTCCTAACTAGCAGTGATGTGTGGGGAAGAAAAAGTAATATAGCCAAATCCGGACTCTATGTTGCCCCCTCTCCAATGACAACAATGCCAATTTGGAGTCTCCCCCCAGCCAGACTTTCAGACAGCTCAGTCTGGCAGCCCAGTAATATCCCAATAAATTATGAAGACCCATGCACTCTGCCTCCTTGGACCGGTACAATGGGCCAGTTTAATTCTGGACACCCTTCCCTGCCAAATAAATACTGAAATTTAATTCTCCAGGGCTGAGAAAAAGTCCCTAGGCAATGAGCATGGGACATGCTGGAACAGATACATCAGCCTAGTTAGTATGTTCATCTTTATTACCCCTATTCTGCCTGCCCAGGAGAGCAGTAGCCCCCTCCACTCCTCCTGAAAGCTATCCAGCCTGATATTGTTTTCAGCTACCATGGCCACTAGATTTGATATTTGCACTATCACTAGCTTAACGTCTAGGCTGGCGTTTAGCTGGGATCCTATTATTTTTTCAGTATCTTTATTGGATTTTTCGTATTGCACAATAATCAACAGCTCTGCTATATAGACATGGCAACTTCACATACAGAAAACACAACTTGTACTTATCCCCACCCCCACTACTTCCAAGTTGGAACCACTACAACCTCCTTACCATCCCTTAGCAAGAGTACTCATTATCTGACAATCTAAGAAATAACCATACCCCTATCACCCTAGTTTAGCAAAACTCACATTCTTCAGGTTCGTAATACCCCTCTAACCTTGTCCTAATTTCTCTCTCATTTCAAATTCAAGAACATCATAGAGTTATGCAAGTTCCTAGGTACCACAGAGAAAAATGGGCTCCAAATCTCTAAAAATCGCCTTTTGGATTTTTCCTTTAATGGATCAATGGATTTAATGGACTTCTCCTCCAAGAACTTGGACTTCTCCTCCAAGAACTTATCCAATCCTTTTTTAAACCCAGCTACACTAACTGCACTAACCACATCCTCTGGCAACAAATTCCAGAGTTTAATTGTGCGTTGAGTGAAAAAGAACTTTCTCTGATTAGTTTTAAATGTGCCACATGCTAACTTCATGAAGTGCCCCTTACTCCATTATCTGAAAGAGTAAATAACCGATTCACATTTACCCGTTCTAGACCTCTCATGATCTTAAACACCTCTATCATATCCCCCCATCAGCCATCTCTTCTCCAAGCTGAACAGCCCTAACCTCTTTAGTCTTTCCTCATAGGAGAGCTGTTCCATCCCCTTTATCATTTTGGTCGCCCTTCTCTGTACCTTTCTCTATCACAACTATATCTTTTTTGAGATGCAGCAACCAGAATTGTACACAGTATTCAAGGTACGGCCTCACTATGGAGCAATACAGAGGCATTATGACATTTTCCGTTTTATTCACCATTCCCTTTCTAATAATTCCCAACATTGTTTGCTTTTTTGACTGCCGCAGCAGACTGAACCGAAGATTTCAATGTGTTTAATCAACCTCAACACTTGCAAAAGGGAAGATTGTGCCTCAGATAAAGTCATCAGTATATCATCCACAAACTGCATGATTTTAGAGTCAGTTGGACCAAAAGATATTCCCATAATGCTCTCCTCTTGTCAGATTCGCCGTATCAGCGGTTCAAGCGTTAAACAACAAAGGTGATAAGGAGCACCCCTGTCTGGTTCTGTGATATAAGGAAAATGCCTCCGACAGGATCCCTGTCACCTATATAAAAGCCAGGGGATTTGAATATAAAACTCGCATCCAATATATAGCCCCAAAAACCAAAGGCCTCTAGCATATACTGCAGGAAGGACCAAGAGACCTTGTCGAAGGTCTTCTCCGCATCAAAACTAATTTTCAGCGGGTTATGGAGCTTAGTAAACACACTCTTTTCTATAGCCAGGAGCAGTCTCCTAATGTTAGCATTAGATTGCCTTCCAACCACAAAGCCTGACTGTTCCGGGGATATTAAGGAAGGCAAGGAGTTTAGCGAATATTTTTATGTCTAAGTTAAGCAATGAGATTGGGTGATAAGAAGTAGGACACCCAGGATCTATCGAATTATCAAATTTGCGGATGATACAAAATTATTCAGAGTAGTTAAATCACAAGCAGACTGTGATACATTACAGGAGGACCTTGCAAGACTGGAAGATTGGGTATCCAAGTGGCAGATGAAATTTAATGTGGACAAGTGCAAGGTGTTGCATATAGGGAAAAATAAACCTTGCTGTAGTTACATGATGTTAGGTTACATATTAGGAGCTACCACCCAGGAAAAAGATCTAGGCATCATAGTGGACAATACTTTGACATCGTCGGCTCAGTGTGCTGCAGCAGTCAAAAAAGTAAACAGAATGTTAGGAATTGTTAGGAAGAGAGTGGTTAATAAAACAGAAAATGTCATAATGCCTCTATATCGCTCCATGGTGAGACCGCACCTTGAATACCGTGTACAATTCTGGTCGCCGCATCTCAAAAAAGATATAGTTGCGATGGAGAAGGTACAGAGAAGAGCAACCAAAATGGTAAAGGGGATGGAACAGCTCCCCTATGAGGAAAGGCTGAAGAGGTTAGGGCTATTCAGCTTGGAGAAGAGACGGCTGAGGGGGGATATGATAGAGGTCTTTAAGATCATGAGAGGTCTTTAACAAGTAGATGTGACTCAGTTATTTACACTTTCGAATAATAGAAGGACTAGGGGGCATTCCATGAAGTTAGCAAGTAGCACATTTAAGTCTAATTGGAGAAAATTCTTTTTCACTCAACGCACAATAAAGCTCTGGAATTTGTTGCCAGACGATGTGGTTAGTGCAATTAATGTAGCTGGATTCAAAAAAGATTTGGATAAGTTCTTGGAGGAGAGTCCATTAACTGCTAATAATCAAGTTGACTTAGGGAATAGCCACTGCTATTAATTGCATCAGTAGCATGGGATCTTCTTAGTGTTTGGGTAATTGCCAGGTTCTTGTGGCCTGGTTTGGCCTCTGTTGGAAACAGGATGCTGGGCTTGATGGGCCCTTGGTCTAACCCAGCATGGTAATTTCTTATGTTCTTATCATCCTTCTCTGGCTTAGGCAAAACAATTGCCACAGCCGCCTGAGATGATTCTGGCATCTTCCCAACTTGAATCATGAAACTGAAAAGTTCGGTGAGTGGCTCTTGCACTTGTCCCACCAACACTTTGTAAAATAGAGCATGTAGGCCATCTGGACCTGGGGATTTAAAGGACTGAAGCTCCCCAATGACTGTCGCTACCTCCCCTGAGGTGATTGGTTGATTTAATTTCTGCAATCCTACTCCCCCCACTTTTGTCAACACTAGCAGGGACATAAATTTCCCCCAAAACGCCAGATCCTCTGGCTCAGCAGAGTATAGTCTACGGTAAAAGTCCTCAAAAATGCTCTCTATCCCCTTTGTATCTGTGTGCCACTCTCCCGTATCATTTTTTATACCTTTGATATGCACAGAACCCCTCTATGCTCGGACTAAATTCGCAAGTAACCTGCCTGATTTATTACCATATCTATACAATTTATGTTTCAATGCTAACAAGGAATTTATAGCCCATTGATGAAAAGCGTCATTTAACATTTTCTGAACTGAGAGAAATTCCTCCTGCCATTTTACTTGTCCTGTATCACTGAAACACTGTTTATATTTACTCAGATGCTTAGTGAGATCTATAATAGTTTGGTTTAGGGCCTTACACTTAGATGAGACAAAGCTAATTATTTCCCCTCGCATAACAGCTTTTGCTGTTTTCCAGTACAAGATGGGGTTTCTCTTGATGTTGTGCATTTTGTATCTCATACTCTACATTTCGGTCATTTTTGGAAAAGAAATGGCAGATGTCATTGTTCAACCACATGGGCATCCGCCAATATATAGCCCCAAAATCCAAAGGCCTCTAGCATATACTGCAGGAAGGACCAGGAGACCTTGTCGAAGGCCTTCTCCGCATCAAAACTAATTATCAGCGGGTTATGGAGCTTAGTAAACACACTCTTTTCTATAGCCAGGAGCAGCCTCCTAATGTTAGTTGCGATGGAGAAGGTACAGAGAAGGGCAACCAAAATGATAAAGGGGATGGAACAGCTCCCCTATGAGGAAAGGCTGAAGAGGTTAGGGCTATTCAGCTTGGAGAAGAGACGGCTGAGGGGGGATATGATAGAGGTCTTTAAGATCATGAGAAGTCTTGAACAAGTAGATGTGACTCAGTTATTTACACTTTCAAATAATAGAAGGACTAGGCTGCATTCCATGAAGTTAGCAAGTAGCACATTTAAGACTAATTGGAGAAAATTCTTTTTCACTCAACGCACAATAAAGCTCTGGAATTTATTGCCAGAGGATGTGGTTAGTGCAGTTAGTGTAGCTGGGTTCAAAAAAGGTTTGGATAAGTTCTTGGAGGGGAAGTCCATTAATTGCTAATAATCAAGTTGACTTAGGGAATAGCCACTGCTATTAATTGCATCAGTAGCATGTCAGTGATCCGATATGACCAAAGGGCCAATCGTAGATTTTGATATATGGTGGAAAAGATCCTCAGGAACCAAGACATAGTCTATGCGAGATTTAGCTGCATGTGCTCTCGCATAGTGAGTGAAATCTTTCTCCCCTGGGTGGAGAGTCCTCCAAGGGAGAGTCCACCAAATATCAAAAAGGTTCAGAGTGGAACATACCAAATTAACTCCTTTATTCACATTAGCCTTCAATTAATTTACGCTGGGGCATCTATTCATGTTGGGATCCACTGTGAAATTAAAATCCCCACCCATAATAATAGGAGCTGGGCCCAAATCATGTAAACTAGAAATTAGACCCGTGAAAAAGTTATGCTGATATACATTATGCTGATATACATTAGGTGAGTAAATGGCCCCCCCCCCCCCCCTCCCCAAATAGTTTGCCCCTCACCAAATCTTACCTCAGGAAACACTTTCACTTGATCCATTTGAAAGAACATGTTTTTATTAATCAGAATCGTCACCCTGCATCTTTTAGTGGTAATTTGCAGAGAACACCTGTGAAACCCAGTTACGCTGAAGCTGCTTATGCTTCCTATCCAGCATATGTGTTTCTTGGAAAAATATATTTCCCTTGTTTTTTAATTACACTAACAATTTCTCCCGTTTGACTGGGGTCCCTAACCCTGCCACACTCCAAGTTATGCACTCAGTGGGGGTCCCCATCCCTAATCTCATTCGCCCAATAAAAGAAAAAGAGCCATGCCACTCCAAGGAGATCGGCTGTCCCAGGTCGAGGCCCAATCTCCTCTCAGTATCGGGATAGTAAGTATTCCAAGATTGGTTACCACCAAAGACATACATCTTGTGGTTCAAACACTGAAAAACTACTTACCACTTATGTTCACATAGCCAAAAGTAGCCCCACTTCCTTCCTCCCCTTCTGCTCTCCTACCACTTCCTAATACATCCCCAAAGAAAAATATAACCGCCCCCCCCCCCCCAAGTAGAACACCTTCCAAGAATAGAAGGCCAAGATCATGAATAGTTGCGGTCAGGTGCTGCCCCCAACAGTAAAGAACTTAATCTTAATTATTAACACAGTATGTTCCTTCTTCTGATCAGCCGCTCCACTATCTTGTAATACATCCCTAGCTGAAGTTATTAACGAAACTATGTATGTCCGGGTTGTCATATCTAACGCAAGCTGAGCAAATTATGCAATGAATCTAAATAAAGAAATCCCTTAGTGTCTGCTGCTATTTGTGTCTGCCAGCATAAGCGCTGAGAACCTTGAAAATTTACACTAAGAAAGTCTCAAAAGAACAGCAGAACTCAACCCCAATAGTGTGAATTCAGAGTCATTAATCCCTTGTAGTGCATCGGAATTTTATTTTTCCGACATATTTTTCCAGATCTTTCACCATGTCTACTGCACTAGCATCTTCATTCCCTGGACTTCGGTAAGGACTCCACAAAGATTTTCGCATCGGCCACCATTTCAAAGAGTCTTATTTTGGAACCAAATATGCATTCTGGTCAGGTAGAGCAACACGTGTTTAGAGCCACACATATCGACGCAAATTCTTTCCTTCTAGAGAGACCTTGGGCGAGTAATCCTGGAACAATAAAACTCACTGATTACATATCCATAACTCTTTACTTTTATGGTAGAGTTGCAGCATCTCCACTTTTTGTGCGAAATTGAGTAATTTAAATATTACCACTCGCAGCCTGACTCTTCCTGCCACCATCATTGAGCACGCTCAATGATGATAGGCCCGCTGATCACCAGAAAATCCAATTCTGCAGACAGGCCCGTTTCCAAAAGTGATTTTAATTGTCGCTCCTCCAACGATTCAGGGATTCCTACCGCCCACAAATTGTTGCAACAGGAGCAGTTCTCCAGATCAAGTTTCTCAGACTGCTCCATAATGAGCTTTTCAAGGTTTTGTATTTTCACTGCAACGGAAGTTGAGTCATCCTCCACCACTCCGACTTTCCCTTCCAGCACATCCAGTTGCGATCCAAAGCCCACAATCATGATCTGCACCACTGAAATCTGAGCGGAGATCACATCAAACCGGCTACTCAATGCTTGCACTACCGCTTCTGTCAAGGTTGTGATGTTCACATCTTTGATTGGAGTCAGGCAAGCATCTTCTTTTGCAGCAGCCATTTTGGATTCAGACAGTTGAGGTTTCTCTTTTTCTTGTTTCGTGAATCTGGTGGACATTACCTTCGAAGATCTAGTTATAAGTCTGTCCATATAATATTCCCCCCCCCCCCCCCCCCCCCCCAGTTCTAGCACAGGAGCTTTAAATAATGCCGATAATTCAAGGGCAGCAGCCGGAGCCCGAATTCAGACACCCATCCAGGTTCACCGCATCACCTGACCTCTGGGATCTGATTTTACTCATCCCCTCCTCTTACTGCATCAAGCAAGTCAACTGACATGCCTGTCTCTCCCAGCGACTCGTTGTCTGTTGCTAATTCCTCCAAGATAACTTGATTTTCTGTGGTCACTTTTCATATAGTTTTCTTTGGTCTGACCACATCACCGGTAGTGACTGCCTTGGAGGGTCTTTACCATCTTTTATATGTCGGGAAGCAGGATTAATAACAAATGTGTGCCATGGGTATCGGGAGCTCTCTCGCATGCACATCCATCTGCCATGCCACCATATTGGGCGGGCGCAGCCCCCCCCCCCACCCGACCAGTGCTTTTTAATATATTTATAAATGACCTGGAAAGGGGAAGGATGAGTGAGGTGATCAAACTTGATGACATCACAAAATTATTCAGAGTAGTTAAATCACAAGCAGATAATGATAAATTGCAGGAGAAACATGCGAGACTGGAAGATTGGGTTCCAAATGGTAAATGAAATTTAAGGTGGACAAGTGCAAGGCAATGCATATAGGGGAAAATAACTCATGCTGTAGTTACACAATGTTAGGGTTCATGTTAGAGGTTAAGACCCAGCAAAAAGATCTAGGTGCCATAGCTCCCTCTAGGCTGAGCACATGAGCAATTGCTCATACATTTCAGAGTGTCACTCACGTTTTACATGGTTGCTCACATAAATTTTTCATTGTGCTATATGCAGAAATGCAACACTAATACTGGTGCTCAAAAATTGTTGGTTTAAAAAAATTGTTGCTCACTCGAAAAAAAATGTGCACACCCCTAGTCACTTCTTGGAGGGAGCATTGCTAGGCATCATAGTGGACAATATACCAAAAGCTTTGGCTCAGTGAGCTGCGGTTGTCAAAAAAGCAATGTTAGGAATTATTAGGAAAGGTGAATAAAATGAAGAATGTCATAATGCCACTGTATCACTCCATTCTGGTTGCCGCATCTCAAAAGATATAGATGCACTAGAGAAGGTACAGAGAAGGGCAACCAAAATGATAAAGGGGATGGAACAGATCCCCTATGAGGAAAGGCTCAAGAGGTTAGAGCTGTTCAACTTGGAGAAGAGCTGGCTGAGAAGAACTATGATGGAGGTATACAAAATCATGAGAGGACTAGAAAGGATAAATGTGAATCGGTTGTTTATTCTTTCAAATAATAAAAGGACTAGGGGAGCACTCCATGAAGTTAGCAAGTAGCATATTTAAAACAAATCAGAAAAAAATCTCTCACACTCAACACACAATTAAGCTCTGGAATTCATTGCCAGAGTATGTAATTATGGCAGTTAGCTTTGCTGGGTTTAAAAAAAGGTTTGGACAAGTTCCTGGAGAAGTCCATAAACTTCTATTAGTCAAGCTGACTTAGGGAATAGTCACTGCTTGTTCTGGCAATAGTGGCATGGGATCTACAGTATTTAATGTTTGGGTACTTGCCAGGTACACTATTGGAACAGGATGTGGGCTTGACGGACCCTCGGTCTGACCCAGATTGGCAACTACTTATGTTCTTAGG
This sequence comes from Rhinatrema bivittatum, assembly GCF_901001135.1. Taxonomy (NCBI): domain Eukaryota; kingdom Metazoa; phylum Chordata; class Amphibia; order Gymnophiona; family Rhinatrematidae; genus Rhinatrema; species Rhinatrema bivittatum. The sequence continues at coordinate 106,636,807 of NC_042620.1, forward strand.
AGGTACAAGTTAAAACTTAACTTTAAGAAGCTGCTTAAGACGTATTTATTTTGCTTTGCATTTGACACTTAAAATAGCTTTCACAATGTGATATGCTGAACTGGAGTTATCAGTGGCTGCTTTATGTTGAAGTTTTATTTTGTTTATGTGCTACATCTGTATTGTTCTATTTTTGTGCTAATACATTGTGACTTTAAATTTCTTTCTAAGCTGCTTTGGGCTGTGAATAAGCGCATAGAAATCAAATAAATAAATAAACTTCCACCTCTAATTATTGAAGTTAAAATGGAAGTAAAGTTAACTTCAAGCTTGGAAACTGGGCTTCTGAGCATGTGTAGAGTTAATGCAGACAGTTTTATTTTACTGTTAATGCTTCAAATTCAGCCCAAAAACCTTTACCTAAACCTCCAGAGATGTAGGTAAAATTCCTACATTAAAGGCTAATCAGTTTGATTTTGTGCTCTCAGTTCCCTTTTGTAATGCCTGATTGATAGCTTTTTTTCCCCTTGTTTCATTGTAAACCGAGGTGATGTTCTCAATGTTCCGCGGTCTATAAAAATGTTTAAATAAATAAATAAATAATACAGTGTGCCCCGGATGTCATCATACACATTTCCCTGCTTCCCTGCCTTCATTTGCATCTATTTTAAGTTGCAAATGTGGCAGAAATTAAAGATTAAATACTGCAACCTGTATTATCAGTCATATTGGGGTCATGAAGTTTAGCACAGCTACATTAACACCTGCTATTAAGCTTACCATGCTGTAGTGACTAGGCTCATGAGTGTCACACTTTATATCTCCTATGATTGGTGTGCAATTACCTTATATCCTGCAGTGCATCCAGTTTTCTGCTCACAATATCTGCTATTTTACCCATCAAAGGGCTACAGTACATCTGTTGATCAGTCAGACATACAGCAAATTTAGACAGACTTGTCAAGTCAAACCTATGAAAGTAATAAGCAAAGCAGAATTGTAAATATTTAAATATAATCACCTATGTCAAGACATTCCAATTAAAATAAGTTACTATTCTACATTTGAGTGATAGATCCATAGGTACAATGGGAGAAACAGACATGCAGAAGAGAAAACTGCCATAGCAACATGTTGAGATGACTGCTTGCAGTAACTTATGTACGGGGATGTAGAAGGATTAGGAGACAAGGACCAGAAAAGAGAGGTTACCATAATCGTTGCCCCGATGACAAGACACAAGGGCTCTGCTGAAGGGAGAGAAGCTGAGGACGACGAAGAGATTTGGGGTTTAGCAAGGTGCAGAGCTGCAAGGAAGCTCGGGGGTAGGGTAAAGAGAGGGAACAAATGCTTATAGTCATGAATGCAAAGAACAGTAAGAAGGAAGGCTTGTGCAGAAGAGCTGAAATTGTGGGAAATGATGGTACAAATGCTATGCAGCAGCATAGGCATGACAAGCTTTGAAAGCATGGAGGAAAAGCAAGTTTTCTAACTGTAAATAGTGTTTTCCGTAGATAGCAGGATGAATTAGCCATGCTATCTAGGACGACCCTCCAGGCGGCTCGAGGCAGAAACTTTCTCTCCAGATATACAGAGCCTTGCTCTGTGCACCTGTGTGGCGATTCCCACATGACTGCCCCACTGCCCTCCGTTATTAAGAAAGCATGGACGAGCAACCAACAGAAAAATGAGTAAGAGCAGATAGAAAGGATGAGAGACTGTCCAGTGAGGCGGGCAGGAACAAATGGCTAATTCATCCTGTTATCTAAGGAAAACACCATTTACATAAGCAAACTTGCTTTTTTCTGTTGATAAGCAGGCTGAATTAGCCATGCTGTCTGGGAGTCCCCAGCTAAGGGTAGATTAAGCATACTGTTGCCTATGTTGGAAGGTGACATTCTTTCCTGTTGTCATGCTGCAGATGTTCAGTGTGCAAAAACTTGCCCAATGGTGGACAGCTCTATGTGCAAAGGCATAGTGAAGTATCACCTGCCCCATAGCTGCATCTGATCTTGTTTGTTGTTGAAGGCAGTAATGAGATGTGAAGGTTTGTAGACAGGACCAAGTTGCCACTTTACATATTTCTTGAACTGGCACGTCACAAAGATGGCCTATAGAAGTTGTCATCACTCTGAGCTGATGTGCCTTTAACCTTCGATTCAAAGCATTTTGGTGGAGATGAGTAGAAGAAATGAATACATTGAGATAACCAGTTGGCTAATATTCTCTTGGCTATGGGCAACCCTGGAGCATTTGGGATGAAGAAGAGAAAGAGTTGGGAATGTCGGTTAGGCGAACGAGTCCTCTGTTTGTAGTATGCCAGGACTCTCTTACAACCCAGAATACGAAGAATCCTTTCCCTGTCTGTTGCATGTGGTTTTGGAAAGGTGGTCAGTAAAGAGATTGTTTGATTCAGATGAAACACATAAACCACTTTTGGGAGGAAGGATGGATGGGTTTGCAAGGTGACCTTGTCATGGTAGAATTGTAAATAAGATGGATAGTGGACTAGTGCCTGAATTTCACTAACTCACCTTTGCTGAAGTTATCGCTACTAGGAACACCACTTTCCATGTCAAGAATTTCATGGAAGCGGTTTGCTTCAGTTCAAAGGGCAGAAGCATACGTTTTTCTAACACCAGATTGATATCCCAAGGAATTGCCGGCATTGAAACTGGGGGATGGAGTTTTAGAGCGCCCTTCATGAAACGAGACACCAACAGTTGCATGGAGATTGAGTTTCCCTGCATGGAAGAATGATACGCCACTATGGCGCTGAGGTGCTCTCTGATGGATGACACTGCCAGGCCAGAAGAATATGGCAAATACAGGTATTGTAGCAATTGTTCCAGGAAGCATCCAAATGGGTCTATTGACACTGTTGCACACCAGTGATCTATGCCATTTGCCAGCATAATGGATGGCTTCCTGGAGGAAATTATAATGTTCTGAATTTCAGTCAGGAGAGGGAGGTGACTCAACACTTCCCTTTCAACCTCCAAGCCATCAGATGTAGAAAGTCTTGCATTGGATGAAGGAGTGTGCCCTCTTCCTGTGACAGCAGATCCGCCCTGTTTCCCAGAGGTATTGGCAGCTGAACTGAGTGTTGAATGAGATAGGCATACCATGGCTGCCTGGACCATGCCAGTGCAATGAGGATGAGATCTGACTTTTCTGTGATGCATTTTTGAACTACTCGACCTATCAGATGTATCAGAGGGTATCCCATGGGATCAGAAATGCATCCTGAGCGATTCTGCGCCTGCTTGGGTAAAGAGAGCAAAAAATTCAGCAATTTTGCATTTAACTCTGTTGCAAAAAGGTCCATGCAGGGTATCCCCCACTTCCTGAACAATATACATCTGCTACATCCTGAGGCAGTGTCCACTCACAGAGGTGAAAAATTCTGCTGAGCCTGTTGGCTTCTGTGTTCTTGATACCTGGAAAGTAGGTCGCCTGCAATTGAATGGCATGAGCTAGTGCCCATTCTAGGATTAGCACTGACTCCCTGAAAAGCATCCAGGAACCGGACCCGCCTTCTTTGTTTAAATAAAACATGGCCACTTGATTGTCGGTGTAGACCATTACCCTCTTTCCCACGAGATGGGAGAACGTATAGACAGCTTTTCTTATGGCTCTCAACTCTCGAAGGCTAATTTGTAGTTTTTTCCTTGGGAGACCAAGTTCTCTGCATTTTCAGGTGTAGCACGTGTGCACCCCAACCCCTTGTGGATACGTCCGTCATCATTACAATCTGATGCATCGGGGTTCAAAACAGTGCTCCTGACTCTAGGACTCTGGGAGATAACCACCAATTCAAGTCCAAGATCATCGACTGAGTCATGACCACCTGTGATGATATCGGGTGGTTGTGCTAAGACCACTGAGTCTCGAGTCCCCACTGTAGTCATCGCATATGAAGGTGGGTATGTGGAGCAATATATATTGCTGCTGCCATATGTCCCAAGATAGTGAGTATCTGACAAGCTGGGTGATGTGACTGGCTCCGTAGCACGTAGGCTAGCTCACGAAAAGTTCGAACTCTGACTAAGAACATAAGAACATAAGAACATAAGAACATAAGAACATAAGAAAATGCCATACTGGGTCAGACCAAGGGTCCATCAAGCCCAGCATCCTGTTTCCAACAGTGGCCAATCCAGGCCATAAGAACCTGGCAAGTACCCAAAAACTAAGTCTATTCCATGTAACCATTGCTAATGGCAGTGGCTATTCTCTAAGTGAACTTAATAGCAGGTAATGGACTTCTCCTCCAAGAACTTATCCAATCCTTTTTTAAACAAAGCTATACTAACTGCACGAACCACATTCTCTGGCAACAAATTCCAGAGTTTAATTGTGCGTTGAGTAAAAAAGAACTTTCTCCGATTAGTTTTAAATGTGCCCCATGCTAACTTCATGGAGTGCCCCCTAGTCTTTCTACTATCCGAAAGAGTAAATAACCGATTCACATCTACCCGTTCTAGACCTTTCATAATTTTAAACACCTCTATCATATCCCCCCTCAGTCGTCTCTTCTCCAAGCTAAAAAGTCCTAACCTCTTTAGTCTTTCCTCATAGGGGAGTTGTTCCATTCCCCTTATCATTTTGGTAGTCCTTCTCTGTACCTTCTCCATCGCAATTATATCTTTTTTGAGATGCGGCGACCAGAATTGTACACAGTATTCAAGGTGCGGTCTCACCATGGAGCGATACAGAGGCATTATGACATTTTCCGTTTTATTCATCATTCCTTTTCTAATAATTCCCAACATTCTGTTTGCTTTTTTGACTGCCGCAGCACACTGAACCATGTCTAATGGAAGAAAAGCTTTGCAAATTTTGGTGTTTATGACTGCCCCTATAAATTGAAGGATTTGAGTGGGGTGTAGATTGGACATTTTCATAGTTGATGACAAATCCCAGATTCCCCATGCAGGTTATCATCTGTGTTAGGTGTGAGCGGAACATTTTAGAATTTGAAGCTACTAGCAGCCAATTGTCCAGATAGGGAAAAACTTTTATCCCCTTTCTGCGTAGGTGAACCACAGCTACAGCTAGGCATTTCATGAACACTCTGGGTGCCAATGACAGGCCAAAAGGAAGAACTTTGTAGTGGTAGTGTTGAGCATTTACTTGAAAATAAAGGTAGTACCAGAAGGACGGGTGCATCGGGATGTGGGAATATGCATCCTTGAGATCTAAGGAGCACATCCAGTCGTTGGGTTGCAGAAAAGGCAGAATGGATTTGAGAGATGTCATCTTGAACTTTTCTCTTAGAATGAAATTGTTGAGGGCTCGTAGGTCCAAGATTGGCCATAATCCTCCGTTCTTTTTTGGGATGAGGAAGTATTGAGATTAGAATCCTCAACTGTGCTGTTGTCGAGGTATCACTTAGATTGCCTGTTTGAGTAACTACTGAACTTCCTGTTGGAGAAGCAAAATGCCTGCCTTGTTCCAGAAAGCCGGTACAAGGTGGGGCACCATGGGAATCTTCCTGACATTCAGACTGTATCCATGCCGCATGACACTGAGGACCCATCGATCCAATGTTATGGGGGTTCGTCTATTGCCAACTGTAGCTGTGGGCGAGTTGACATAAAAAAAGACTGTTGTGGTTTCTGATTGTTGTTCTGCGGTTGTTTCTGACTCCGTTGAGTTCTTGTGTTCCCCTTGCCCAAGTTTGCTGATGCTGTTGCCTCTGTGGTTGATAGGGTGGAGATCTGTAGGAAGCAAATGTCTAAAGCGTCGCCTTTGGTAGAAGGATTTTTTATAGGTTTGGTAGAATCTTCTTGCGGAAGACTGCTCCGTTGCTGACGTGAGGAGACCACTGCGCTTCGTACTTTGAGCTGTGATACAGTCTTCAAAGTCTATCACCAAACAAATTATCCCCTTTGCAAGGAAGATCTGCCAGTTTTTCATGTACGTCACTCCAGTTTGCTCTGGCCCTCAGCCAGGCAATTCTTCTGGCTGCTATTGATGCTGCCGATATCCTAGCTGATTCTCAAACGCCTCATAGATTGTGTGAAGCAGATGGCATAAATCCTCCTCCATGTCCGCTATCACTTGGTTCTGTGGTTGGTCATCAGTTGACAGACTACCTTTCGACTTCAACCTCTGTAGACTTTCATAGAGATTTTGTGTGTTTTAGAACTGATGCTGCTGTGTCTTGGCATTAAGCATCACATTCTGAAACACCTTCTTGCTGAAGTCATCCAGGTATGTATGATGAGTGTGCCTGAACAGAAAACCAACATGAAGAACGGTAACCGCCCCAGAATCCTCTGCTCTCATAGCCTATGTGACCTCAAAGTGACTTGCTGAGAATGACTTGCAGAATTCCTAGGACATCTGGACAGGTAGTCAAGCTGGCTCCATAAGGTGACGCCTAATCATAGGGTCAAACAAAACAGAAGCCAACTACGGGAACTTCAGGCTATCCTGTCACAATACAAGGCACTATTCTCAGGAGTATCTGTAAACACAACTTCAGATGTGTTAATTATCCTGACCAGCAAGATTCTAACAGAACACAAGACTATCCAAAGAGTGATGGTAAATGGGCCCCACCTTGGAGAAATACTTAGGGGTAGCTAGGGGTGATCTTATCATGCTGTTGACATGACAACCAATGTAAATTATTCTCTAAGGCAGTCACGCACACTAGAATCTTTTAACCCAATACAATATTGTATGTTATCTATAAAAGAATGATCACTTCCTGTATACGATGAGATGCTGGTGGTCCGTTTGTCAGAGGCATGGCATTAGCATCTCCCAAGAATACTTATATTGATCAATAAAAAATTATGCTTTCTACAAAAATCTAAGTGTTCTTGTATCCCTGGACATAAGCCCCAGAAAAAATGGCGTAGTGCTTAACATTTATTATCCTTACTGGGAGGTGAATTGGAGTATAATATCTTTTCATGGCCAATTCAACCACCACTGATGCATGAGGCAGCTGTACTGGTTCATAATGCGAGGGCTTGCACATCCTATATTTTAGGTCTGATTTCCACGAAATGGATGGACCTGAGAAGGGAGTCTCCCATGACTTGTCCATTACTGCATCCAGGACCACATGAGAAGGGAGTGCAGTCAGTTCCGATGGAACGTCAAAGATTTTAAGAATCTCGTGAACCTCCAACCTTGGATCGGCAGCTTTTTGGTTTTAACCTTTAAGAAGGCGCCCACTTTTTCAATGAATTTAGAATAAGATAGGTCTTCTGGGGGCAAGGATGGCTCTGGCTGCTCATCGGGGGGGGGGGGGGGGTTGATCATATTCCAGTCGACGTATCTGGTGAAGTTTGGAGGGGAATCTACAGGTTCCTTGTTAGGTTCCAAGGCTGTTGGACTTAGGTCACGATTGTCATCCTCCTCCAATTCAAACTCCCATGGAGGAGAAGAAGGGAGTGATCGTGACGACAAAGCTTCTTCTGAGGGACTAGAAGGTGGCCATAGGGAGGTGACTAGTCAGTAGAGATGCAGCAAAGGATTGAAGTATATTTGATATTTGAGACATGGCTTGAGAGGCTGCGCCACCTACCTGAGGTTGGGAAGGAGAATATTTCTTTTTCTGCAGAGGCAGAGATGCATCTCCCTCTTTTCCTGACTGAATAATCTTCCTAGTCTTGGAGGAAGGTATCGCCACCAGCAGAATTGACAAGCCCCTGACATGTTGAGATTGGCCCTGGTCTTCATAGTGAGACTTTCGTCTCTTCACCAACTGTTCTTGGAGCTGAGGTTGTCTCTGTTTACATTTAGAGACTGTGGAAAAACCTGTATGGACACTACCGCTTGCAGAGGAGGTAGATGAGTCCTCAGAGACCTGCATGATGTCTATATCAGAGGTGTCTAATTCCTTGAGCTCACTTGGGGTGAAAACTATCTGAGGGTCAGGACACCACATGCTTAAGAGCTCCTATCCTGGCATTTGTTCTGTTGTGAGCATGCTTCTTTCTTGACGAGTGCGTCGACACAAAGTAGTGTGATTTGTCTTTCACCTTCTGCATTGAAGGGGACTTCCCCTTCAATGCATGCGTCAGTCCAGCATGCAACAGTATAATGGTCAGGCTTGCATCGAGCTACGCATGTCCGCTTGCATCATGCATCATACTGCGTCGTGTCCTATGCACCGATCTGAGTCGTGCTCCGGATTTGAGGACAGTGGGGCAGTCATGCGGGAACTGCCGTGCAGTGCACAGAGCAATGTTCTGTTTATCTGGAGAGAAAGTTTCCACCTCGAGCTGCCTGGAGGGATGACCCAGACAGCATGGCTAATTCAGCCTGCTTATCAATAGGAAAATATTTTGGATTGGGTACAAAAGGAGAACCAGTGAAGAGAAAGGGAAATGAAGATCATCTCTATAAGCAGCAGTGATTCTGAAGATGTGGTGGAGAAGAGAACCTTTAGAGTGGATTTTCCCTGCTAAAGAGTGATTGGTGTACTCTCCTGTTTTTAAGAGCTTGAAATATTAATTGGCTTTACATATATACAGCAAGCATTCTGAGCTCTCTAGCTTAATGAAACTCCAATCTATTACTCCTCTTCAAAGTTCTCCCTAGATCATCAGGCAAATTAAGAGGATGTAAACTTATTTTTATGTGACTTGCTAAATTGGACACATATGAAGTATTTGCTAAGTTGGACAGAGATGAAGTACCCCCCCACACACACACAAACACCCCCAAAGGGGCATAGTGCTAAAATACAGCAACAGGAACCCACACAGGGGAAAAATAGCTTTTGAATGCATCTATTCGCTCTATAGTTCGCCCTGAGTGCATCAGAGCTTCAGACGGCACACACATTCTCTAATCAATTGAGCTGGATGCAGCACCGATGACCAAGAAAGGAACATGATCAAAGCATGCTCCAAGCCCTAAATTATGGATAATAATTTGGCTAGAAAGTTAATTTTTCCATTTGCAAGTATATAATTTTATTATAGTGCATGGACAATTTAATCTGCCTAACTTTTCAATGGGCAAAGCTGAAGTGCCACTTTCAATAGAAACCTCAGGCCAAGTAACTCAGAAGACTACCCAAACAAGAAAGGGATAGTGCTGTCTGTTGCAGGGATATCTGCCCCTTCATGATGTGGGGCCAATTCTTTCAGCAGGAGCAAAGAGCAAGGGATGCCAACTGGCTCCATTTTATTTTATTTTATTGTCTCGGCGTTTCCCGGTCTCGGCCCGGGCGGTCTCCGGCTGTGGGGGGAGAGGGAAAAGTACCTTCACCGCCGCGCTCGGTATTGCACCCGCTGCCTCTCAGTCACTCCCGTTCCTGGGGGCTAAGTCCACGCCGGGAACCGGCTACTGGACCGAAGCTTACCTCTGAGAGATCTCGGAAATCACCTCAGGAATTCTCGACTGGGGGAGGGACCCTTAGATATCACCGCAGGAGAGCGGGGCTTGTCTGTAGAGGTAAGATTATTTCTTCTTTGTTTCGGAATTTTCTTCTTTGGTTTGGATATTCTAACACTGTGCAAGCGTGTATATAGTCCCAAACTGCTAAGGAGACGGAGGAATACTGAAGAGCAGTGCTTCTTGCACGGGTATATGTAGTGCTGACGTCAGATTGAAATCTGATTCCGTCTCCAACTGCTATCAGGAGCACACTATACCCATTGGTCCTGAGTCCATCTGCTACACGCTAGGAAAATATTTTTTGTTATCCATCTCGATCTTTTTTGTCTTTATACTGCGGTTTGTTCTGTTACTGGCATTGCGGTCATTTTGATTTCCTCTACAAATACTCATTGATTGATAGTCTATATATCTTAGCTTTCTGTTTAAAAAAAAAAAAAAAGTTTCAATATAGACTTTGTTTATTGACCAGAAACCATTTTCAACAACTTCCTATAAGAAAAGCACTGATAGTAGCTCCTTATTCTTTATAAGGTACCATCTTTTGCCCACCTCCATTTAACCATTACTATTATTGACTTGATTTATATATATTTTATTTTTTTTAATGTGGTCATATGTGTTTTTATACATGGGTATTTATGTATTTTCATGTATCTAATTATGATCTTATTTATTGATTAGATGACATTTTTCAAATAAGAATCAATAGAAGTTCTTGAATATAAGGTATCGTTATTTGGCACCCCTTCATTTCATTTTATTACTATTCGCTTGATTTAATTCATATCTATTATTTATTTTTTATTATTAGTTTTTATATGTAGTTAATTATGTTTTTCCATGTTTTTTATATGTGGTCACATATATCTCTATGTATCTCTATGTATTTAATTATGAGTTAGTTGTGAATTTTGATTTTTATGTGCATACTAGTTTCTATTCCTATTTTATGTTTTTATTAATTGTTTATGTACATCCTGTCTTTTATATTATTTATTTGTTTGCTTATTAAATTTGTATTCTCAATATATTTCAGCCCCTGATGCAGCCAGTGTGCGAAACTCAGAGTTGGGCTCTTTTAATTACTACAATTTTGTGCAAATAAAAATATCCTTGTACAAAGGCGACAGGTCTGTCTTGTTTTGATTGTGCCATCTGGCTTTGACAGAATATCTTCCTGTTTGCTTCAGATTCAGGGTACAATATACATTACTGGGTTCTGAAGAAAACATGTCCTGTGACTCCCTATGGGTTAGGTGGGTGGGTTACAAAGATAAGGGAAATACCAAAGCCATGGGCAAACAAAGGCTTATGGCATGACAGCCCAACAGGGACTGGTTCCAATGTAGCTGGAAGCACAAGGGAGTAGGCTGACACTGCTGGGTTTAAAAAAAATAAAAATGCTAAATCAGAGAAACACAAAGAATGAAGACTGTAATGAGCGACGGCTGCAGATAAAGACTTAGCAGAGTAGTCAGATCCCTGTACTTGCCTGGCCAACCTTCGCCAACCTTCTACTAACAGCTGTTCCACCAGCGAATCATGGTGCTCCACATTAAACCTTAAAATAAAATAAAATAAAATGAGGACAGAGAAACATTAGATAATTAAAAAAAAAAAAAAATCATACAACCCAAACAGATAAACGTCACCTAGAGTATCTCAGACAAAGGAGGGTTGTCCTAGTACAATGACATGGTTGGTGAGGTTGATAGGAGACGAAAGTCTTATCATGTTTGATCATCTTCATAACATGGCACCCAGGAAGGGGTAGAAAGTGGAGGGGGGCCCCTAGCATCCAAAACAATTTTGCAATTGTTTTTCAGTAGAAGATGTTGAAATTAAACAATGGCCTAAGGCCAGCCACTTTGAAGTCAAACAAGCCAACCGGCCCAGCAGAGTCTTCCTCCCAATCGCGCTGTAATCAGCACCAAATGTAAGGTCCGTCTTAGCTGAGAATGTGGACCTCAACACAGAGGGCTAAAGCCCTGCTCTGAAGGGAAGGGGAGTAAAGGAGATGCACATTGAGCGGGAGGAGAAAGGATACAATGTGGAGCAAGGCTCACAGAGCCCCTTAACACAATTGCACAGCATTCCCTCAGACGTGCCCCATAATGAGACACTCTTATCACACATTAATGCCCACAGTAATGCTGATAATGCCTGCCATAGGAGTAGAGGGGATTTCTGCTTTCTCTCTCTCACTGGACCGCATCTCAGGGTGAGCTGTGCTATTCTATTGCCATTTCAACATTTCTGTTTTAACGTTATTTACCATTTTCTGAATTACATGAACTCTCTAATCAACCCAGACTACCGGTCAACTCAAGGCCCATAATTTCATAGGACACCCTACACTGGCCATTATTTCTGTTTGGATCAGGTACCAGAGCTGAGTACTGAACAACTCAAACTGCTGTGTTTGTGCGTGAAAATCACTTCATTCAGAAATCTCAGCACAAGAGTGAACACAAACACAGAATGGTGAGAAAGACCCTCAACCTCTCTCCCCCACATACTGAGACTATGGAGAGCAGCACAGAATGACATGACAGTGACTAGTGCTTCTTACTTGCCATTACCTCAATGTGTTATACAGCATATCCACAAGGGCATCATCATCCATAAAATCAATTTTATTCTCAGCTAAAATGCGAAGAGCAAGGAACTCTGGGTGGCTCCTGACACAGTCGGTAGTTCTCAACAGGGTCGGCTTTTCTTTCTGAAACTGCCACAGCACGTTCACGGCACAGCCCACATGTTTCGCGGAGAGCTTGGCTTTGTTCTTCCCTACCAGCTGAAAGACCTGCTCTTCCGATACGCAATCACGTAGCTGTTCCAACAAGGAATCGCTGCCCATTGTCCGCCACCGACGTAATCTCAGCGTAAGCCGGTAAGGGTGCTTCAAGCAAAGCATCTCTTTGCTGCAATTGTACACTAAATCTTAAAGTCCCAAAAATGTAGAAGGGATCCTCATTGAGGCTGGAAAAGATTCAGAGAAGGTAGTAGTGTTAGCAAAAGGCAGGAAAGGTCTGGTGGGCGAGGTCCCATTTCCCCCTTGCCTTCCACTTTTGGTTGCAGGACAAAAGGCAGGTTGCATTTTAGATGACTTGAAACAAAGTCAGTTTACAACACTTATGTGTTGGCACATTCAGAAGCACATTAACATTAAAACACTCTAAGTTGGGTTTTGTTTTTTTTTTAGAAGCCAGCTTAGGAAAAGACATGATTATATTTTAATTGAAGGTAAAAAAAAAAAAAAAAAAAAGGAGAGCTAGTGACCAGTATTGTAGGCTGGTGGCCTGCACACTAAAAACTAGAAGAGAAAATAAGTTTATCTCAGAGAAACCATTAGATTGATTATACAGTACCATTTTTTAAAATAAAATCTTACATAGAAACATAGAAATGAAGGCAGAAGACCAAACGGCCCATCCAGTCTGCCCAGCAAGCTTTCACAGTTGTTTTTCTCATACTTATCTGTTACTCTGACCGCTGAGGTCAGGGTCCTTATTGGTAACTTTTTGGTTCTAATTTCCTTCCACCCCAGCCATTGATGTAGACAGCAGTGCTGGAGCTGCATAAAAGTGACGTATCAAGCCTAATTGGTTAGGGGTAGTAACCGCCGCAATAAACAAGCTACTCCCACACTTATTTGTTTACCCAGTCTGTGCAATTTAGTCCTTGTTGGTTGTTGTCTTAATATAAATCCTCTTTTCTTCACTCCCCCTGCTGTTGAAGCAGTGAGCTGCGCTGTATATGTATTTAAAGTGAAGTATCAGGCTTAATTGGTTTGGGTAGTAACCGCCGCAACAAGCAAGATACTCCCACGCTTATTTGTGAATGCAAATCCTTTGCCCCACATTTCCTCTTGCCATTGAAGCGTAGAGCAATGTTGGAGTCGCATTAACCATGTGTATTGTTTATTGAATAAGGGTATTAATCACCAGGTAGTAGCCGTCATTCCCGCAAGCTACCCCCATGCCTCTTCTCTTCATTCACATCCTCAAGACTTTATGGATCTACAGTGTTTATCCCACACCCCTTTGAAATCCTTCACAGTTTTGGTCTTCACCACTTCCTCCGGAATGGCATTCCAGGCATTCACCACCTCTCCGTGAAGAAATACTTCCTGACATTGGTTCTGAGTCTTCCTCTCTGGAGTTTTAAATTGTGACCCCTAGTTCTGCTGATTTTTTTCCCAACGGAAAAGGTTTGTCATAAGAACATAAGAAACTGCCATGCTGGGTCAGACCAAGGGTCCATCAAGCCCAGCATCCTGTTTCCAAAAGAGGCCAAACCAGGCCACAAGAACGTGGCAATTATCCAAACACTAAGAAGATCTCATGCTACTGATGCAATTAATAGCAGTGGATATTCCCTAAGTAAACTTGATTAATAGCCGTTAATGGATTTCTCCTCCAAGAACTTATCCAAACCTTTTTTGAACCCAGCTACACTAACCACATCTTCTGGCAACAAATTCCAGAGCTTTATTGTGCGTTGAGTGAAAAAGAATTTTCTCCGATTAGTCTTAAATGTGCTACATGCTAACTTCATGGAATGCCCCTAGTCCTTCTATTATTCGAAAGTGTAAATAGCCGAGTCACATCTACTCTTTCAAGACCTCTCATGATCTTAAAGACCTCTATCATATCCCCCCCTCAAACCGTCTCTTCTCCAAGCTGAACAGCCCTAACCTCTTCAGCCTTTCCTCATAGAGAAGCTGTTCCATCCCCTATATCATTTTGGTTGCCCTTCTCTGTACCTTCTCCATCGCAACTATATCTTTTTTGAGATGCGGCGATCAGAATTGTACACAGTATTCAAGGTGTGGTCTCACCGATATAGAGGCATTATGACATTTCCATTTTATTAACCATTCCCTTCCTAATAATTCCTAACATTCTGTTTGCTTTTTTGACTGCTGTAGCACACTGAGCCGATTTTTTTTTTTTTTGATGAATATGTTTATTGGATTTTTTAACATTACAACTTAACTTTTACAAATCAAAATCTGTTATACACTCTATGACCAAACCCCCCCTCCCCCATGCTATATCCCTCCCTTTCCCTCCCTTCTTCTCCTTTGGTACGAAGGAGAATGTTCGTGTTTGGAGCACTGATGGATCTTCCTGATGCAGTTGCTATTATTGGAGAGATTTTCCGGTGTTGATAGTATACAATGTCCTCCTTCATTGGTTATGCGTCACATCTCGTAGCCAGGGTCCACATAGTTTCCCACCTTGGGGCCAGGTAATCTGTTAGCGCTGCCCAGATTTGCGGGGTCTGTACAGATTTCTTTGGCATAGCTGGTATGAGAATGGCATGCTCTTGTAGAACAAAGGCGCACCAATTTCTTAAAACCAATGGTCATAACTAGGAGCACTGGCATCTAGCCATTGAACTAGAATGACCTGTTTGCCCACCAGACCTGCCTTTGAGACAAATAAAAGTTCGGGAGGGGATAATTTGGTATGCATTGATTCATCCATCCCGAATAACCAAAGGTTGGGGTCTGGCGGTAAAGTTTTTTTCAGAATAGTTGAGGCAAGCATGACTCACTTGTTTCCAGAAATGGGAAAATTGTTTACAGTCCCTAAAACAATGAAAATAGTTGCCATCAGGTCCGGTACATTTTGGACATTGGGATGTTTGTGCGATTTTCATTTGATGGGCTCGTTTGGGTGTAATATAGCTCATCCAGAGAAATCTGTACTGTGTTTCTTGTAGAAGAACATTTTCCGATATTGCCTTCAAACTTCAAAACATTTCACAAACTCTGCATGTGTTAAGAAAAAAAGGGGTCACCCTTGCCATCTAACATATAGTGAATTTAGGGTTGCAAATCGGTATAACACCATCATCTCCTTGTAAAAATAAGAAACAGAGGGTTTACTTCTTCCCACTTGAACCTTTTCCCGTAGTGTTTGAACGGCCAGCGTGTCTGTCAAGAGTACTTGTCTCTGATTAATGAAATGATAACTTGAAGATAGGCATATAGATCCTCTGCTGTTAACGTGTTATCTTTGTTGGAGTGTTTGAAAAGGCAAGATAGCCCCTGTCAACTTATCATACATGGCAATAAATATAGGTGAGACCTACTTGGTTCCAGTATTGAAAGTTACTCCCCTTTTTTCCCTGGAGGAAATAGATCATGCCCGCAATGGTGATTAACGAAGTGATAGGGTTTGGAATCTTTCCTATTTTGCAGATTGTCTGCCAGGCTTTCCTACACATACATAGAAGAATCTGCATTTTGATGTGTTGGGGGATCATCTGGTTAGGGGATTTATAGTAGCGGATTTAGGGGATGGGACCCCATACCATTCTAAAAGGTAAATGTATGGGGTATATGAAGATGTCACGAAGAGCCAATCTCTAATATGGCGAAGGCTACAGGCTAAGTTATAGTACATCAAGTTTGGGCATCCGAGCCCCCCCCCCCTTGTCCCCCCGGACTCATAAGTGTCTGCAGAGATATCAAAGCTCTTTCCCTTTCCATAAAAAGGAATTTAAAGCCTGTTGAAGGAGATGGTGGCCTCGCTTTGAAATCCAAAGAGGGGCTAATTGAAGTATATATAGCCACTTGGGCACCAGGACCATCTTAAATAGCTGTATACACCCCACCAACGACAGGGGGAGAGACATCCACCTTTTCAAAGGTTTTATAGATGTCTCCATAAGGGGCTTAATATTTGCTGCATAAAATTTAGACATCTTTTGAGGGATATGTAGACATAAATATTTTAGAGTATCCATTGTCCATCTGAGGGGGAATTCTGGTTGCCAGGCAGTATGTAGTGTTCCCGTGACATCCAATGCCTCAGATTTGGCGTAATTAATCTTAAGGCCCGCGAATTGACTATAGTGGTCCAGGAGATCCAGTACCACCGGTAGAGAATGCAAAGGTTGTGTAAGATAAACTAATAGGTCGTCTGCAAAAGCGGCTATTTTAAAAATATGAGTGGGTCCACCAAAGCCCTTCACTCCTTTGCAACCATCTATTTTCCGCAAAAGAGGGTCGAGAGCTAGTATATACAACAAGGGGGATATGTTGAACTCCCCGTTGTACCTCCACTTCATCTGATAAGCAACTGTTTACTAATATACATGACGTTGGTTTAGAGTACATTAAAGATACATAACCCAGAAAATCGCCCCACATGCCAATCTTGTGATGACTGAAAAGAGGTATGGCCACGCCACTCTGTCAAAGGCTTTTTCCGAATCAAAGCCAATACTTAGGGCTGGGATGTCTTGATTTTGGTTATTGTCATGGCAGTAAGCAATTTATAATATTCACGTTTGGTTTACGTCCTCTTACGAAACCGGTCTGGTGGGGCGAAATCAAGATGGGTAGCAAAATCTTTAATCTCTCCACTAGGACTTTTGCTAGGATTTTTTAAATCACAATTGAGTAGTGAGATGGGCCTGTATGAAGAGGGACTCAATGGATCCTTTCCAGGTTTTGGAAGGACTATTAGATGGGCCGTATTAAAAGGAGCGGGAAAGCTTTCTAACTTTAGCCCTTCCTTGAAGTAGTTTGTCAATGGTACGCTAATATATGGCAATAATATTTTATAGAAGTCATATGAAAACCCATCCGGGCCTGGTGATTTACCCGGTTGGGTAGCTGAGATAACCTGTGAAATTTCAAAAGACTGGAGTGGTCGGTTTAGAAATGTGAGTTGAGATGTCGACAGTGTAGGTAGTGCAATATCTTGGAAAAATTCCTCCTCTATCCCCTCTCCCCCTGTAATATCAGCTGTGTATAGTGTACTGAAAAAGTGTCTAAAGGTTTCACTAATCTCTCTTTCATTAGTTGCAATCCCTCCTGACGGGGTTCGCAAGTTGGCAATGAACAATTTTAACCTTCGTGATTTCGTTAAGTAGCCAGTAATTTACTGGGTTTGTTTCCAAATTTGAAGAAAGATTGTTGGCTCTTCCAAAGATAGGATTGTGCTCTAGTATCTAGCAAAGTGTTCAAACGACCAGTATGCTATAAAATTCAGTTCTGTGGCTGTGAATCATTGCTTTTTCGTTTGTTTTAGTAAGCTTTCTAGTTCTAAGATTGATATTAATCTGTTTATTCCGTGAGTGAACATACGAGATAATTTCCCCCCTAAGCACTGCTTTTGCCGTTCTCCCAGAAAAGATGGGGTGTGTCAGTATGCTGCTGGTATGCGTGGCGAAATCTGTCCATCTTTCTTTAAGGAAAGCCTTAAAAATAGGATCTTCCTTCAGGAAGGATGGGAAGCGCCATATTTGAGAGGTAGTACTGGGGCCTTTAGTTGAATAGAATACGGGGTTAGGATCTGATATAGCTAGAGATTCTATCGTTGCATTTGACACCACAGAAAACGCCTCTTGGAGATAAGGATGTAGTCTATTCTTGAAGCGTATTGTGGGATCGAGATGTGAGTGTAGTCTCGTTCAGTGGGATGGAGAGTCCTCCAAACATCTAAGAGACTTAGGTGGTGGCAAAGATATGCCACTCCTTTTTTTTTTCTCCTTTCCACTGTCAAATGAGGCTGGCTTTTGTCAAGTGAGGCATCGTGCACACAGTTAAGGTCCCCTGCGACATAAATTGTGCCCTGGGCGAGAACATGTAATAAATTACAGTGTCTCGAAGAGCACAGTTATATTCATTTGGGGCATACACATTGCAAATGGTAACTTGTCTGTTATTCCAGGTCCCTAATACGATTAAGTATCGGCCTTCCGGATCTGGAATAGATTGGAAACCTTCAGGTTAGTATTTTTATTGATCAAGATCGCCACCCCTCTTTTTTCGGTGCATCGCCTCTGCGTATATACACGTGCCTACCCATTTCTCTCTGGAGCTTTAAGTTTTCAGATGCTGTAAGGTGTGTCTCTTGGATGCAGGCGACTTCTGCATGTAAACATTTTAGATGGGACAGGACTTTTTTCCGTTTTATTGGGGTTCCCAGCCCATTGACATTCCAAGATATAAGTTTAGTCATTAGTACTATAGTACTTGAAAGGGATCTTTGCTACTAGTTCAAAACCATTCCAACGGGCAGGCCCCCAGCCAAGCCTCCCCTCTTCCTACTCCCTAACTATTGTACAGAAATACTCAGATATACATACAACACCACCGCAGTAAATACATTTTGATCGCATCAGTACTACATTATTAACTCTCTTTTGTTGTTTATCGCAGGTAAACAGATAGCATTCCCCCCTCTCTTGTTTACCCTCGATTCCCCCCCCTCCCATCCCAAACCCAATACAAAACAAGAACTTTAGTCCTCCGTATAAACCAGGAGGCATGGAGATCCAACTAATGTGACCAGGGTCTCCACTCCACAACCTTATTGAGCTGTTCCAAATAATAAAACCATTAAAGCTGCTAAACTCTAACGGCAGTAATCATTCAGAAGATAAAGACCCAGGCTCCACTGTGACCGAGCTTAACAATCGTCTCTGTTTGATAATCCCGGATTGTTTCTGTCTCACTGAGCCTCTGATTTTTCTCTCAGTTCTGGTATGCGAACGTTCTCTCCTGGTCTCGTCGCAAGGCAAACAGTGGAAGCCCATCTTTCATATAAGAAGTAAGGTAAGGCGGGGGGAAGGAGGATGAAAAGGGGGTCCTTCCAAGAGGGGGGGGGGGCCCTTTGCAGGCAATTGTTCGCCAAAGAAGTGCATTTACACACTTTCTTACTTATACGCAATCCTAGCAGTGGGTTACCTGGAACCTTTCAGCTCAGTGAGGTGCACCCCCCGCCTGATTTTGTCGCCTTTGCCAGGTTGCATGTTGTTGTCGGGCCCGCAGTTAGAAATTTCCTTTAAAGGTGTCCCCCTTTTTCTTTTTTTTTGAAAAATCTCTGGGTGTATGTGTTTGCGAGCTCGTATTCCCCTGACCAACAGCGAGCACGCTTATCTGTAGACCGCCATCCAGCCAGGAACGATGCTCTACGGGTAGGCTTGTGTAGCCGCCGCCCGATGATCTTTGACCCTGTCCATGCTGGCCAGGCTGTTTCGGTTCTACGCGGTTTCCTAGTAGGCCTGTATGCCGGAAGATCGGATGGTGCATGTAGCTCCTCCTGGCCGCCCAGATTCCTCCTTGCGAGCTCTGCTCTGTTCCGTGGTTATGCTCGCTTTCTTTCCTTCTTCCTTTAATATTTTTACTTTTCTTTGTCCTCGTTTTTGTTTGTTTTTTTTTTTCGCCTTGTTCCCCCAACCTCCCCCGCCAATAGCTTTGCACATTTTCGCCATCCGCCATTAAAGTTTGAACAAGGGATATCCTCCCTAACTGCCAACGCGTATTTAACCCATATCGAACTTAAGAGACAAGCACAGTTTCACATATGCTTCAACCCCTGCGCTGTTCTCTTTCTCTGGGATATTTGTAACTAAGAATGTCTCCTAAGCCTTGTCACTTCCCCGAGGCTTAAGTCTGCTGTCGGGTGTGTTCCCCTAACTTCTGTGGTTAATATCTGCTTTTCAAGAAATAACTGCGCCGAAGTAGTTGGGGTTTCAAAAAGGTGTATCTGATCCATGAGCCATATTTTAAGTTTAGCTGGAAAGAGCAAAGAAAACTTCATTCCCCGGGCATGCAGATTAGTGCAGATGGGTGAAAAACCCCGTCTGAGTTCCGACACAGCTGCTGAGAAATCTTGGAAGATGCGTATTGGGTGTCCTTGGTAAGTTATCTCCCGTTTACCTCGAGAGGCCCTCCAGATTTCGGATTTATGGGCTGAATTGAGGATTTTCGCGATTACTAATCGCGGGTGCGTTTGGCCGTCTCTCTTGGCTCCAAGCCGGTGAGCCCTCTCTACCACTAATTTCCCTTGCAGGTGTGGGGGCTCAAGCGTGTCAGGGATCCATGTTTCCAAGGTGGCACAAAGCGTTTTCTCCTCCACCCCCTCAGGGAAACCCAGAAATCTTAGGTTATCCCTACGTGCTCTATTTTCTAGCTCTTCTATTTTGTTTTGGAGCACTGTAAGCTGTTTTTCTGTGTCAGCCATCTTACGTTCCGTTTGAATCACATCATCTTCTACACTTGATATCCTGTTCTCAATGTGTTCGATGCGAGGGATCAGGTCAGTTATAGTTTCTTTAACCCCCTTTTGTGTAGTAATCTGATTTAGTTTGTCCTCGAGGGCTTCACGAATCGCATCTTTTATGTCTGTAACTGTGAGCCCCGAAGGTGTTGGGGGAGACTCACCATCTCCGCGGTCGCCATCTTGGGAGTAGTTGTTTTGAGTTTTTCCCTCTCTCGTTTGCCTCCTTTTAGTCGTTATCGGCGGGGTCAATTTATTCATATATTTAATTATGGACATAGGCTCTTCGCTCTTCTGGCTTTGGATCCCCAATAAGATAATTAGCAGGTTGTGATGGATCGCGGTGTGTGGAGTGGGCCCTGGAGCTGGTGAAAAACCTGTCCTCCCAGCTCACCACATCACGTGATCTCCGAGCCGACGATTTTAAAGTATTATCCACTATTATGCCTAGATCTTTTTCCTGGGTGGTAGCTCCTAATATGGAACCTAACAAAGTGTAACTACAGCAAGGGTTATTTTTCCCTATATGCAACACCTTGCACTTGTCCACATTAAATTTCATCTGCCATTTGGATGCCCAATCTTCCAGTCTTGCAAGGTCCTCCTGTAATGTATCACAGTCTGCTTGTGATTTAACTACTCTGAATAATTTTGTATCATCCGCAAATTTGATAACCTCACTCGTCGTATTCATTTCCAGATCATTATATATATATATATTGAAAAGCATCGGTCCAAGTACAGATCCCTGAGGCACTCCACTGTTTACACTTTTCCACTGAGAAAATTGACCATTTAATCCTACTCTGTTTCCTGTCTTTTAACCAGTTTGTAATCCACGAAAGGACATCGCCTCCTATCCCATGACTTTTTAGTTTTCGAAGAAGCCTCTCATGAGGGACTTTGTCAAAACCTTCTGAAAATCCAAATACACTACATCTACTGGTTCACCTTTATCCACAGGTTTATTAACCCCTTCCAAAAAACTGAAGCAGATTTGTTGGGCAAGACTTCCCTTGGGTAAATCCGTGTTGACTGTGTTCCATTAAATCATGTCTTTCTATATGCTCTACGATTTTGATCTTGAGAATAGTTTCCACTATTTTTCCCATCACTGAAGTTAGACTCACTGGTCTATAGTTACCCGGATCGCCCCTGGAGCCTTTTTTAAATATTGGGGTTACATTGGCCACCCCCCAGTTTTTAGGTACAATGGATGAATTTTAATGATAGGTTACAAATTTTAACTAATAGATCAGAAATTTCATTTTTGGGTTCCTTCAGTACCCTAGGATGCATACCATCCGGTCCAGGTGATTTGCTACTCTTTAGTTTGTCAATCTGACCTACTACATCTTCCAGGTTCACAGTGATTCGTTCAGTTCGTCTGACTCATCCCCTGAAAACCATCTCCGGAACTGGTATCTCCCCAACATCCTCATTAGTAAACACGGAAGCAAAGAATTCATTTAGTCTTTCTGCAATGGCCTTATCTTCCTTAAGAGCCCCTTTAACCCATCGGTCATCTAATGGTCCAACCGACTCCCTCACAAGTTTCTTGCTTTGGATATATTTTAAAAAGTTTTTATTAAGAGTTTTTGCCTCTATGGCCAACTTCATTTCAAATTCTCTCTTCACCTGTCTTATCAAAGTTTTACACTGTTTATGTTTTATCCTATTTTCTTTGGATCATTAAAACCTTTCAAGTATCTGAAAGTCTGTATCATATCACCCCTGTTCCTCCTTTCTTCCAGGGTATACATATTTAGATTCTTCAATATCTCATCATAAGACATTCGATGAAGACCATCCACCTTTTTGTTGCCTTCTCTGGACCACCGAGGCGGCAACACAAACGATAGATGCCAAGGAATGTCCATCAAGATGCTTTATTAGAAGATAAATCAATCCAATGAAAAACGCCCGACTCAGGCTGAGTTTCGCCCCCACACGGGGCCTGCCTCAGGGGCTACAACAACAAATAAGAAATACAACTTCATAAACAAGACATACATGACTCACAAAAATTATATAAAATAATATAACTAAAAAATGGTAGCAAAGGTATGTGTATCTGTAAAAATATAAAATGAGACAAAGGAATTGAAACACAAAAGAAATTGAATGCCTT